>NC_137101.1:5688652-5801152 GCF_949357685.1 Gobio gobio | reverse complement strand
TTTCAGTTATTTTGTCGGCCACATCCTGTTTCTGCAACGTTTGGAGCTCAACTGATGAAAATTCCAGCGAACTGTTTACAGACAAACACTAAAGCCGGGGTGGGCACTTCCAGTCCTGGATGATTTAGCTCCAACCCTAATCAAACACACCTGAACCAGCTAATAAATGTCTTCAGGATTACTAGCAAAGCCTCTAGATGATAAGCCTGCAACCATTAGCCAAAAGAGTCTAACGGCTAACACTAAGGCTGGTACGCAGGAAAGGAGACCAGAGGCTGTTTATTTTTAATGGATGTCAATGGAGAAGAGACTTTACTTCACTGATTAAACCACATTTGTGAGGAAACAGCTTATCACTTAATGAATCGACTGCCTGTCTATGAATCTTCAACATGTTTTACGCTAAACAATACGTTTCTTGGGAACGATATATGTCGATTTTACTATGATAAAAAGGTTATTTTTAAAAGAGAAGGCAGAGAAGCAAACATTTTGTGGATGAACGCAAACATGTTGCAAACGAACATTACATTTCTCGGAGGAAAGCAAACATTTTGCAAACTTACGCAAAGTTTCTCGGGGAAGGCAAACATTTAGCAAACGAATGCAAAGTTTCTCAAGGGAGCACAAAACATTTAGCAAACGAACGTTACGTTTCTCGGAGGAAAGCAAACATTTAGCAAACGAATGCAAAGTTTCTCAAGGGAGTACAAAACATTTAGCAAACGAACGTAAAGTTTCTTGAGGGAATGCAAAACATTTAACAAATGAATGCAAAATTTCTCGAAGAAATGCAAAACATTTAACAAACGAACGCAAAGTTTCTCGGGTAAAGCAAACATTTTGCGAACAAACGTAAAGTTTCTCGGTGAATGCAAAACCTTTTGCGAACAAACCTAAAGTTTCTCGGTGAATGCAAAACATTTTGCAAACAAACGTAAAGTTTCTCAGTTAATGCAAACATTTTACGAACAAAGGTTAAGTTTCTCGCGGGAAAGCAAACATTTTGCGAACAAGCGTAAAGTTTCTCTGTGAATGCAAAACATTTTGCGAACAAACGTAAAGTTTCTCTGGGACTGCAAAACATTTTGCGAACAAAAGTAAAGTTTCTCGTGGGGAAAGCAAACATTTTGCGAACAAAGTTTGAATGCAATCATTTTGCGAACAAACGTAAAGTTTCTCTGGGACTGCAAAACATTTTGCGAACAAACGTAAAGTTTCTCTGTGAATGCAAAACATTTTGCGAACAAACGTAAAGTTTCTCTGGGACTGCAAAACATTTTGCAAACAAAAGTAAAGTTTCTCACGGGGAAAGCAAACATTTTGCGAACAAACAAAGTTTCTCGGGGACTGCAAAACATTTTGCGAACAAACGTAAAGTTTCTCGGGGAAAGCAAACATTTTGCGAACAAACGTAAAGTTTCTCGGGGAAAGCAAACATTTTGCGAACAAACGTAAAGTTTCTCAGGGAAAGCAAACATTGTGCGAACAAAGGTTAAGTTTCTAGAGGCAATGCAAACATTTTGCGAACAGACGTAAAGTTTCTAGAGGCAATGCAAACATTTTGCAAAAAAACGTAAAGTTTCTCAAGAGAATGCAAAACGTAAAGTTTCTCAAGAGAATACAAAACGTAAAGTTTCACGGGGCATTCGTTTACTTTCTTACAATAATCGTTTATTAAAGGTATAATATCTACTATTATAACTGTATTATTATATAATATATCATATAATATTTTAATTATTATAATAAAATTAGTATATACAATATATAATTGGCATTTGTGATATTTAGGCATGGTATATTTTTAGTTATTAGAGACTTTGAGCCAAGGTTTTCGAGAAAATCTTTCAAACAAGTGGAAAAAATATGGCAACACATGTCTGATTTTGTGTGCCGACAAAGCACACAAGTGTGCACGAGTGTGTTTGTGTGTGAAACAGAAGTGCAGCGGCGTGTGCCGTTATTAGAGTCGGTCAGACTAATTAAAACTCCGTCCAGCGCTGGAACGACACCAGCAGAGACTCAGAGGACACACACACACACACACACACACTGCTGGATGAATACTAATGACCCACAGCGGCTCTTACACGCCACTGATCCAGGGTCAGATCCTGCATGAGAACACCTCATTACAGTCATCATTACAGCTTCAGAGGAACTGATCCCAGAACACGAGTCCAGCAGGTCATTATTCAGCCCACGCCGAGCTCTTCTTTATGATTTGATATAGAGCTTCTTTTTTTTGCGGCTGTCCTTTATGGGCAATAATTATATTCTGAAGCCCCACCAGGAATTATAATCTCTCTAATCTTTTCTACCCTCTCACATTGACTACATTTCAATCTGAGTGATCTTTATCAGGCACACACACATCTTTAATATGCAACATAGGCTTGCAATGTATGACAAATTCCCTGAAAACACTAGAAGGAGAGAGAAAATCGTCTCCGAGATCCTCTATAACTCATATGCACAATCGCAGGAGCGCGTCAGAGACCCTTCAGAATGAAACACGGCAGCAGAACACGTATTAAACTCTCCACTCTGCAATTAGATAGCCACTTAACCACAGGTTCAGACCCAATTAAGTAATTAAGCCTCTCTGTGTTGTCATGAAGGGCGTTAATGACTGTGAACTTCCTCTATTCCCACCGGGCCATTAACACAGGCTATTTATTGTCCCCACACACACACACACACACACACACACACACACACGAGTGAGTCACACACACAAGCTCAAGTTCAGTCCTGTGGCCTCAAACCATTTGTAAGCAACATGACGAGCAAGAACACTCACTTATAGTGCATACATGTGCACAGATTTAACTATGCATAACATGTCACACATAAAACTCTGTATTTTTTACTGTATTCAAACAATTATTATAACAAATATTATTATGTATAATAATTACATTATAATTAAAAAATGAATTTAAAACACACCTATATCTATCTTATTTCTTTAGTAATTTATAATTTATTTTACATGTTATTGGAATTTTTTTTATATATTCAGTATGTGTGTGTGTGTGTGTGTGTGTATGTGTGTGTGTGTGTCTTGAATGGCACTGCTCTCAACCTCTAGAATATGGACATAATTTTTACAGTATCTTCTGATCACACTGCATAAAAATGATTCTTCCTCAGTATGTTTGTCTTGTTTTCCAGTGCAATTGTCTAAAGATGCATTTATCAATCAAATCAAATCAAATCACTTTATTGTCACACAGCCATGTACACAAGTGCAACAGCAGGTGAAATTCTTGGTGCAGTTCCGAGCAACATAGCAGTCATGACATGTACAACATTTAAAGCAGCATCAGATTACACATCTGATGCGCCCACAATTACTCACAGCACAGTAAAACACTACAATAAATAATTTACACAATGTGAGTGTAGTTCTCACAGCTTTAACCAATATACACATACTTACAATATACATATACTTTAAACAATATACACTAAACATACATTAAACAGTATACATTAAGCTATAATAGTAATAATAATATACAATGTACAGTATCCATTATTATTCACAGTAGAGATCCAATGTACAATAGGTGCTATA
Source organism: Gobio gobio (assembly GCF_949357685.1). NCBI lineage: Eukaryota > Metazoa > Chordata > Actinopteri > Cypriniformes > Gobionidae > Gobio > Gobio gobio. Next base: position 5,797,566 of record NC_137101.1, on the reverse strand, counting down.
TGATAAATGATAAATAATAAATTATAATAAATGTGTATATAATGTGTGTGTATCTACAGTGGGTTGTGCTGAGTGATATTCTGTCCGGTGTGTGTTATGATCCTGATGGGTCAAGAGTTCAGGAGTCTGATTGTTTGTGGGAAAAAGCTGTTCTGGAGTCGGCTGGTGCGTGTTCTGATGCTGCGGTACCGTCTGCCTGATGGTAGCAGTGAGAGCAGCCCATGGCTCGGGTGGCTAGAGTCTCTGATGATCCTCTGAGCTCTCTTCACACACCGCCTGGCGTAAATGTCCTGGAGGGAGGGAAGCTCACCTCCGATGATGCAGCTGGCCGTGCGCACTACCCTCTGCAGGGCTTTGCGGCTGCGGGCGGTACTGTTGCCGTACCAGGTGGTGATGCAGCCAGTCAGCAGGCTCTCTATGGTGCTGCTGTAGAACCGTGTGAGGATGTGGCGGCTCATTCCAAACCTCCTCAGCCGTCGCAGGAAGAAAAGGCGCTGATGAGCCTTCTTCACAACGGCCTCGGAGTGGACGGACCATGAGAGTTCCTCTGTGATGTGGACACCGAGGAACTTGAAGCTGCTGACTCTCTCCACCGGTGCTCCATCGATGGTGATGGGGCGGTGTTCTCTCTCATTCCTCCTGAAGTCGACCACCAGCTCCTTGGTCTTGCTGACGTTGAGGGAGAGGTTGTGCTCCTGACACCACCGTGTCAGAGTGTGCACCTCCTCTCTGTAGGCCGTTTCATCATTGTCAGTGATGAGACCTACCACCGTCGTATCATCAGCAAACTTGATGATGGTGTTGGAGCTGTGGGTTGCCACACAGTCATGTGTGTACAAAGAGTACAGGAGTGGGCTGAGAACACAGCCCTGAGGGGCTCCAGTGTTGAGAGTCAGTGGTGAGGAGATGTTACTGCCCATTCTGACCACCTGGCGTCTGTTTGACAGGAAGTCCAGGATCCAGCTGCATAACAGGCTGTTTAAGCCGAGAGCCCGGAGTTTCATGTCAAGTATGGAGGGCACAATGGTGTTGAATGCTGAGCTGTAGTCTACAAACAGCATTCTCACATATGTGTTCCTCTTTTCCAGGTGGGAGAGAGCAGTGTGAATAGTGGATGAAATGGCATCATCAGTGGAGCGGTTTTTGCGGTATGCAAACTGCAGTGGGTCCAGTGAGGGGGGGAGAACATAGCAGATGTGGTTTCTGACTAGTCTCTCAAAGCATTTGCTGATGATGGGGGTCAGAGCAACAGGACGCCAGTCGTTTAAGCAGGTGGTTTTTGCTTGCTTCGGTACAGGAACAATGGTGGACGTTTTGAAGCATGTGGGGACCACAGACAGGGAGAGGGACAGGTTGAAAATGTCCGTGAAAACTCCAGCCAGTTGGCGCGCGCACGCTCTGATGACGCGACCGGGAATCCCGTCTGGACCCGCAGCTTTACGGACGTTCACCCGCCGGAAGGATCGGGTTACATCCGCTTCAGATACGGAGAGTGCACTAACCTCTGTATCTTCAGCCGCGAGCTCTCTCTCCGCGAGGGCGGTGTTTGTTCCCTCAAAGCGAGCATAAAAGGTGTTGAGCTCGTCCGGGAGAGAGGCAGCGGTGTTCACGGTGGAGTTTGAGTTCCCTTTATAGTCTGTGATGATGTTAATTCCCCTCCACATGCTTCTGGAGTCGGTGGTGTTGAACTGTCCTTCAATCTTGTCCCTGTACTGGCGTTTTGCTGCTTTGATTGTTTTCCGGAGGGCATAACTTGCTTGTTTATGCTCCTCCGCATTACCGGAGTTAAAGGTGAGGGACCGCGCATTGAGTGCCGCGCGAACATCCCCATTTATCCACGGCTTCTGGTTTGGGTACAGCCGAATTGTTTTGGTCGGAACAACGTCATCTACGCACTTCCTGATGAAACACGTTACGCTATCAGCGTAGACCTCGATGTCGTCATCAGAGGCCGACCGGAACATCTCCCAGTCCGCGTGATCAAAACAGTCCTGTAGCATAGAGTCCGATTGGTCCGACCAGCACTGGATGGTTCTGAGGGCTGGTGCTTCCTGTTTCAGTCTCTGCCTGTAAGCGGGCAAAAGTAGAATGGACGCGTGATCTGATTTGCCGAATGGTGGGCGAGGGAGGGACTTGTAACCCTCCTTGAAGGGGGAGTAGCAGTGGTCTAAAACACGGTTCCCTCGCGTGTTGATGCTAACATGTTGGTGGTATTTGGGTGCGATGCGCTTGAAGTTAGCTTTGTTAAAGTCCCCGGTCACAATAAACGCAGCCTCAGGATGCGCGGTTTCCTGCTCACTCACTGACCTATACAGTTCCTTTAGTGCCCGGTCTGTGTCGGCTTGTGGGGGAATATACACCGCTGTGATGATGACCGCGGTGAATTCCCTCGGTAGCCAGAATGGTCGGCACAGAACCATGAGAAATTCCAGATCAGGAGAGCAGAAAGACTTGATAGAGTGTACGTTCCTCTGGTCACACCAGGATCGGTTGATCATAAAACACACACCCCCGCCTTTGCTTTTCCCGGAGAGATCTTTTTCTCTGTCCATCCGATGCACGGAGAACCCCGTGGTTTCGATGGCTGAGTCTGGAATCTCAGCGGACATCCAAGTTTCTGTAAGGCAGATAATGCAGCAGTCCCTCGTGTCTCGTTGGAAAGAGATCCGCGCTCTCAGCTCGCAGAGTTTATTGTCCAGAGACTGAACATTTGCCAGTAAAATACTGGGAAGCGGGGGTCGGTTTGCGCGGCGTCTTACTCTGACGAGTACGCCAGCTCTACAGCCCCTTCTCCGGCGGCGTTTCCGCGGCCGGGCCACCCAGACAAAGGGTTCCGCTGCTGTGTTTGTAAGCGGCGTGTCGTCGTTGATGAATTTAAAGTCCGGTTTTCGGTGTGCGATTGCCGAACCAATGTCCAAAAGTGTCTGTCTGTCGTACGTAGTAAGGCAGACAACATCCAAGACAAAAAACACAAAAACTATAAACAGAACAAACAAAAAACTACAATGCTTCAGCAGAGCTTGCGACGTTGCGGCCGTCCTCGGCGCCATCCCAACACATCAACACATCAAGTCTGGAGATCATTTACTGGAGATTCAAAATGCCATAAAATATGAAGTCTTATTTTCTGTGAAATTGATCCAAAATGAAGCAAGTTTGCTCACTCAGGCTCAGAAAAATCAACAGAATTCATTTATAACTCACTGACAGATATTTGTTCATGTTTTAAGCGAAATTTTCATTTTTTTTTTTTTATAATATTTTTTTTTTTTTCAAGACTTAATTTTACATTTGCATCTCAAGTAAATGCATCAGATTTGTTTAGATACTTTTGGAAAAAACTGAAAAAAATACGGATTCATTTTTATGCAATGCATGGCACATTTAATGCCATAACTTTATGAATTTATGACTTCCAGCTCTGATTTAAGACCTTCTTAAGGCCTAAATTTGTGTAAGAGCGAATAAAGACTTTTTAAGACCATTTTAAGACCCGCAGAAACCCTGACTTTATATACATTTAATCTATTTTACAAGTTTTAATTTTACAAACATATATTAAAATGGATATTATCGGATATAATTGATATTATATTATTGAATTATGAATCAGTCGTAGTGCCATCATATACGAGCTGAGTCTGTGTCTGGCTCTCATTGGAACTGCACCTGTCACAAAAACATCAAGACACATTAAGATTTTCCTCTTTAAATTCTCATTTTGGTAATTTAATATGAGAAATACTGTATCCCATGTCACCAAGAGAGGAAAAACATCTAGATATTATAAACACACTTGATGTATTTCTCCACTGGACACTATCTGTGTTTGTCTGTTCTCTGTATTCTGGCCCTGCATCGTGCCCTTCCCTGCAGCGGTGTGTGTGTGTGTGTTCATGACAGATGCTCGTGTGTGTCTGTAGGCCTGACTCTGTCGCTCTGCATACGTTCACACTGCACCCTCACTGGAGGAGCTGGCGTTTCAAACCCTGACACAAACGTCCTTCCTCACAACCCTCTGTTCAACAAACCCAGTGTATTTCGAGCCTCATCTGTGCTTTACGACTACAAGACATCAGATCTGCCATCTCAGCCATCAGCTTCTTTCAAGTTTAACCTTGAATCCGATCGGTTCAAACAGTTAAGGGATTCGCTGCTCTGGAGCAAGTTTCATGTAATATGGATCTTCACTGAACAAGAAGCTTTCTAAAGAGAGAAGGCTGGATTTCCTCCATCTCTCTTTAAAAGATCTTGTTTTAGAGGTTTGTCTGTATCAGTTTCAATGGATCTATACTGCATCTGTGCTCAAGACAAAGACAGAGTCTCTCCACATTTCAAAGCGACTCGAGTGAGTGCAGAACACCATTAGGAAGTTCATTTGGTTTCTATATGGAGGACAACCATTTGTTCTGTCCTGACTTCAGGTTTATATTACACACCCTTTACTGACTGCTGAGACTCTAGACCTGTGGGAACCAGCGATCGACCGCCTGGCTGTAGAGCCAACACACACATAAACACCAGGGTCGTGCCACGACATCTCGCAATATTAAAACGTGCCGATATGCATATGAGAAATCATACTCAGAAAGTACAACTGAAGTGACATTCAAACGTTTGAAAAATTTTGATCATGCTGTAAAGTGTAACAACAACAATCCCCAGGCCGTTGGCACACCCTCTGCAGGAATTTGTTATAATAAGTAATAAGTTGATTGTTTATAATATTATGTATATTACATTATGCATGGTGCTCTCAAATCGATTAATCGTGATTAATTCCATTTAACATAAAAGTCTGTTTATATATATATATAAACACAAACTTTTATGTTACATGCGACAGCACTAATTATGTAATATAACAGTGTCGTTCAATAAAACCATGAAATTACTTGCTTTTGATTCTTTATTTAGATTAATTATTATTGCCTCATTGGTATTATATACACCGATTAAGCACAACATAATGACCACTGACAGGTGAAGTGAATAACACTGATAACACCTGTTAGTGGGTGGGATATTTTAGGCAGCAAGTGAACATTTTGTCCTCAAATTGATGTGTTAGAAGCAGGAAAAATGGGCAAGCGTAAGGATTTGTGTGTGCGTCACTAACCTGGGGAACACATGGCACAGGTGCACTATGGGAAGAAGGCAAGCCGGCGGAGGCAGTGATGCTTTGGGCAATGTTCTGCTGGGAAACCTTGGGTCCTGCCATCCATGTGGATGTTACTTTGACACGTACCACCTGCCTCAGCATTGTTGAGACCATGTACAGCCTTTCATGGAAACAGTATTCCCTGGTGGCTGTGGCTCTTTCAGCAGATAATGCGCCGCCACAAAGCAAAAAATGTTTCAGGAATGGTTTGAGGAGACACAACGAGTTTGAGGTGTTGACTTGGCCTCCAAATTCCCCAGATCTCAATCCAATCGAGCATCTGTGGGATGTGCCGAACAAACAAGTCCGATCCATGGAGGCCCCGCTCGCAACTTGCAGGACTTAAATGATCTGCTGCTAACATCTTGGTGCCAGATACCACAGCACAACTTCAGGGGTCTAGTGGAGTCCATGCGAATGAATTGTCAAAATAATTGACCAATTACTCAATTACCAAAATAATCATTAGTTCCAGCCCTAGATTAGTTAAATGATCAGTAAATGCACCTGCATTGTTTTGCATTTTGTGACTGTCAGTCGAAAAAAAGTCATATTTTGTCACTGAAGATTTCTTAAATACAGTGTTTCTTAAAAATATTGTCTCATCTCGTTCTCGTGAACCCAATATCGTGTATCATCTTGTATAGTCACACCCCTAACAAATCCATATGTAGTGGCAAAAACACTTGAAGTGCAAAAAGAGTCTAAAATGTTTATGTTACCACACTAAAATCATGATAGCACACCAGATAAAAGACAAAACTCACCGGCATGATGTTGGAGGTTGCCAGGGCGTTGCTATGTGGTTGCTAGGTGTTCTCTTACTGTCAAAACAGAAATATTATAGATATATCAGATATTTATTATTCTATGGTATTCTGACTTCTAGATATGTGTGGCTGTTGACAGTGTGTGTTGTTGGAGGTTGTACAGAGGAAAGAAGAGCCTCTGAAATGTGAATCATTCGTAGAACAATGAAAAAGAGGCTGACAAGAGAAACAGCAGGACAGGGAAACAAAGAAAGCAAATAAGAGAGATTGAGACACACACGACTAGTAACAATGTTGGCACAGCGGGCAGCACCAGCTCTGAGCTGCCAGTCTTCTGCACGGCAGGAAATGAGGTAGCAGCTTCGCACCGTTCGCTGTGGGTTTCCGTGGCAACACTCGGCACATGCATGGATGCGCGGGATGAGCGGAGAGAAAACTCTGGAAGGGATGACAGACACACTGGATAGGCAGAAGAAAACAGTGCGCTCTGTTAGAGCAATAAATGATCGCTCCACTTTCACTGACCCTGTTCTGTCGCCCCTACATTATCCAGATGATCCAGATGAGATAATCTAGCTGTTATTCATAGACACACAATTTATCTGTCAAGAACTTAATCCTATTTCAACCCAAAAACTAAAGGAATATATAAGAAACTATATTTTACATAAAGAAAATGTTTTTTTTTGTTGCATTGCAACTTTAATTTGAAGACAATTAAGCACATTTTAGCCCCCCACCAAATTCCCATTAGAGTAATGCACAAGAAAGTTAAACGTAAATATATGTACATATTTATTTTTTTTACATCCTGGCAATGTTTGAAGAAAACAGGCATTTAATTTAATAAAAAAATACTATAATGCAACAAGTTTTATGTGATACAAAGTGCCATGAAAATACATGCAAAACATCCTAAGTGTGCTAAAATATCCATTAAATGCATTTAAAGTAAACAGAATAATAAATAATACTATTCTAAGAAATACAAAAATTCATTTTTGAGGATGAAATCTGACCTGAGCATGTTTTGTGAGCTTCTCATTAGACTGCGCACTGTCACACGTTCTGTTTAAACACGTAATAAGCAGCAAAAGCCAGACTGTGAATAACAAACAGCTCTATAAATCACCTTCTTCTCTCTGTCACATAGGAATGCTGCGCGCTGGGCCGTGGATAAGTCACGGTTTTCAGATTTTCCCTGCGAGCAGTTTAACAGGACACGCGTTCAGACATCATCAGTATGAATGAAGTGAGGTTCACAGGCTGAACGATCAATTCATTTAGTGTGTTTGTAAAACAGCATCAGTCGTGTTGTGTTTGCCACCAGTTTGTGTCACGTTACGGGTTTGGATGCAAATTGTGCACGACTGCAGGCGGCGGTGCATCAAATGTGCTGAGGCCTTTGCAATTCGGAGGCTCGTTTCAGAGAAACAGTCGGACGCCCCCTCATGAGAAAAAAGACAATGTATGCAATGCGACTGCAATTACTTTATTATCTCATATTTCACTCTTAATAGTCTAATTAAAAATGCATTCTATCTACAGCTATCCACACATTACACTCACCTAAAGGATTATTAGGAACACCTGTTCAATTTCTCATTAATGCAATTATCTAATCAACCAAACACATGGCAGTTGCTTCAATGCATTTAGGGGTGTGGTCCTGGTCAAGACAATCTCCTGAACTCCAAACTGAATGTCAGAATGGCAAAGAAAGGTGATTTAAGCAATTTTGAGCGTGGCATGGTTGTTGGTGCCAGGCGGGTATTTCACAATCTGCTCAGTTACTGGGATTTTCACGCACAACCATTCCTAGGGTTTACAAAGAATGGTGTGAAAAGGGAAAAACATCCAGTATGCGGCAGTCCTGTGGGCGAAAATGCCTTGTTGATGCTGGAGGTCAGAGGAGAATGGGCCGACTGATTCAAGCTGATAGAAGAGCAACTTTGACTGAAATAACCACTCGTTACAACCGAGGTCTGCAGCAAAGCATTTGTGAAGCCACAACACACACAACCTTGAGGCGGATGGACTACAACAGCAGAAGACCCCACCGGTACCACTCATCTCCACTACAAATAGGAAAAAGAGGCTACAATTTGCACGAGCTCAAAATTGGACAGTTGAAGACTGGAAAAATGTTGCCTGGTCTGATGAGTCTCGATTTCTGTTGAGACATTCAGATGGTAGAGTCAGAATTTGGCATAAACAGAATGAGAACATGGATCCATCATGCCTTGTTACCACCATTTGGGACACCACTACAAATGGCTGTCTCCTATTTGAGGGTATAGGGGGCCATTTCAGTCTTTATAAGTGAATTGCAAAATTCATTCATTAACGAAACATCACGGTGTCGCTCAGAGACGTGACACTACTGTGGATTTGTTCGGATAATTTTTGTTGGCAAAACAAAGCAAAAACAGACAATCACCTCAGTCACCTAATATTAGCTTCTTCGTTGTATAAAACCAATATCACATTTGCAAATGTACTGATATTCAGGAAACAGCACATTTGCTTGAGTGGTATTATTAAAATATTATCAAAAAGAACTCATACAGGGACATTTTTTGCCCCATATCTTCAGTTTTGGGGGATTTTTATTCATTTTGGTGCCATTTTTGCCCCAAGACCCCATAATTTCCGACCCTGGTGTGCGCAGCGGGATGACAGGCGACAGACTTTTTTTCGAGCCCAAGCAGAGCGCCTGTTTCAAGTGAAATGTAGCTTGAATTTGAGATCAACATTGATAGTTTTGAGTCTCACTTTTCACCCACATGACAAAAATAATAAAAAATAACTTTTGAATGAATTAATGAATTATAATATTGCTCTTTCCACTTAAAAATATTGCCTCGCTGTCCCACTTACATCTTAAACTTGCAGTCAGAGTCGGTAATGAGCTCCCACACCGAAGTCACTGGTCTCCGATCTCCCAGAATGCCTTGCATGTTTAATTCATGGTGTTTTACAGCACAGCAGTGGGCAAAATGTATTTACCCACTCTCTCTGCAGTTCCTCCCACGAGAGACCGTAAACAGACTTTGAATATCAAATGGTTGTCTTCTCAAAAAGAAAGGGCACAATCTCATATTAATGATGTATGTGCATATTTGAATATGAGCATAAAGTTGTGAATACTAATTTTAGCTTAGTTCGTGAGGAAGCAGAAGTGAGGAAAACACGTATTCGCTCAGCATGGTAGAAATGTGTATTTGTCTGCTTTTATGGCCTGCCAGATAAAAACATGTCAGATTAGATAGTCAGATCACTCCGAAATAAAGAGTTCACAAAATTTGGTCCTTGGAAAATAAAACCAACACATGACATGTCACACCGTGTCATTATTTATTTAGCAAAAATAAAGTCAAAATGGAAAAGCCATGGGTGACAAAGTTAGGACACCTGTTAACATAGGAATTAAGAGGGTAAGTAACGGTCAGGCCTTTGATTAACTGATCATCAGCGAGTGTTATCACCTCTATAAAAGCTGAAGTTCTGTCAGTTTGCTGGTCTGGAGCATTCAGGTGTGTTAACACAATGCCAAGGAGGAAAGACACCAGCAATAATCTTAGGGAAGCAATTGTTGCTGCCATCAATCTGTGAAGGGTTACACGGCCATTTCCAAACAATTTGAAGTCCATCATTCTATAGTGAGGAAGATTATTCACAAGTGGAGGACATTCAAAACAGATACCAATCTTCCCATGAGGGGACGTCCCAGCAAACTCACCCCAAGATCAGACTGTGTAATGCTCAGAGAAATCGCGAAACACCCAAGAACTACACCTCAGATTCTACAGGCCTCAGTTAACATGTTAAATGTTAAAGTTCATGAGAGTACGATTAGAAAAAGATGGGACAAGTATGGCATTTTTGGAAGGGTTGCCAGGAGAAAGCCTTTTCTCTCTCTCGGCACGGCTTAGGTTTGCAAAGTTGCATCTGAACAAACCATAAGACTTCTAGAACAATGTCCTTTGGACATTCAAGACCAAAGTGGAGAGGTTTGCCCATCAGAGGTGGACTGTAACTAAGTACATTTACTTGAGTACTATACTTTTTGAGTATCTGTACTTTAATTGAGTATTATTTTTTTTCTGGAAACGTATTACTTTAACTTCACTACGTTTGAAAGACAAATATTGTACTTTTTACTCCAATACATTTCTATCAAGGTCCTCAAAGTCGAAAGTCGTTTCTGAAAGTCAGTGGATGATTTTTTTTTCTTTTTTAAAAGGTTTTTCAGTAATCAGTAACCAACATTTTTTGAACACTGATCAGTTTATAGCAAAATGGAGGACGGTTCCTCGGTACAGAGTGTGCACCTGCACACATGGCCATACTTAGAAAGTATGTTTCAGTTTTCTGAAAAGATTAAAGATTAGTTTAGTTGGCATACTCTTGATGCATGTCTCATAAAATGTTCAAAAATGTAAATGTCTGGGAGAAAGAGAAGAGTAAACAGTTGGAAGAATATCGCATGTGTATCAGTATATTGGATCTGTGCATTCAGCCTTAAAGTGACAGCAGTTTTGTAAAGAGCTTTGTACATTTTATACAAGTATTGAAATGAGTTTAAGGTAGTCGTATGCTAGCATGTCGGATGGAGCATCACTGACTGGCTTAAACCACCATGATGGCATAGAGTGAATTTATACAACAATGCAACAATAATTAAATAATGCATTGACTTAAAACATTTAATTTACTTTTGATACTTAAGTACTTTTTTTAAATCCTTCTGTACTTTTACTTAAGTAAAAATCTGTTTTTAGAACTTTTACTTTTAACGGAGTAATATTTGACCAGTAGTACTTTTACTTTTACTCAAGTAATAGAGTTGTGTACTTTGTCCACCTCTGCTACCCATAATGCACAGCACCAAGTTTGGTGAAAACTAAAAGAGCAGATCAGCACAAACACCTCATAGCAAAAGTCATGCTTGCTGGTGGAGGGGTGATGATTTTGGGCTTGTTTTGTAGCCAAAATGTACCTCACATAGTCATTGAGTCGACCATGAACTCCTCTGTACCAAAGTATTCTGGAGTCAAATGTGAGACCATCTGTCCGACAACTAAAGCTTGGCCAAAATTGAGTCATGCAACCGGACAATGATCCGAAGATCACCAGCAAATCTACAACAGAATGTTGCAGTTGAATGCCCAGTTGAAGTCCAGACCTCATCCCGACTGAGCTGTGCATTCACAAATGCCCACAAACCTCAACAAACTGAAGCAATGTGGTAAAGACAGAGTGGACCAATTCCTCCAGAATGATGTGAGAGACTGATAAATCATGCAGAAAATTATTACTTCAAGTTATGGCTGCTAAAAGTGGATCCACAGGCAATTGAATGATAGGGTGTCATAACTTTGTAACTGATGGTTTTCAATCTTGAATTTATTTTTGCTAAATAAATAATGACACAGTGTAATATGTCATGCGTTGTTGTTCAGCTGAGGTTTGATTTGCCAAGCACTAGATGATTTTTTATTATGTCCTGAATCCTGATACAGAAAACCATGGAATTCAATAGGATGTCATAACATTTTCACATGACTGCACACACACATACACACACACTCACACACATATATATATCTCATTATATATTAAACATTTTTCAAATATATTATTAATACTTTGCCAAAAGATTTAACATTGATATTAATTATAAGCATAAAAACAATATTTTAATATATTTACACACATACACAACATATCTATAAAGTTATCTGTGAAAAACATTGTTTATTACTATTTCTCTGTAGAATAAATGAATGGGACAAATTAGTTGGAAAATAAAAATACATTGGAAAAAATGCATAAATGTTGCAGGATGAGTTACATAAGTTGTTTGGGGTTTATACTTTATTTATTATATATGATATACTTAAATAAATAAATCTTCAATAAAGAGTTCACAAACTTTGATTTGAATAACTAAAAACACAAATTGAATAAAAAAGAACACAAATGTCCATAAAAACTATACAGTGTAAACCCTAACACTCAAAATACTTAATTGGTTTGAGTAGGACAAACTTAAATTAAACAAATTAGTTCAGTTAAATGAATTGGTATGAGTATTAAGAACTTTCTTTTTCTTTTGAGTTCACAGCACTGACATATTTCAAGTTAACTGAACTGTTTCATTGTTTTGAATTGTATGAACTCATTTCCTTTAGTTTAGACTAACTTAAGTTCCCAGCATGCTTTGCCCTGGATGGCACTGGAAAGGGAGAGTAAATGCGAAAAATTAAGTGTTATATTATGTTTTTTTGTTGTGCAAGATTAAAGATAAGGGAGATTTAGTAGGGATTACTGTTTTGTTATGCTAATTTAGAAGAGTTTCTGTTAATGTGGGTTTTTGGAGAGTTGCTGCAAGTAAATTACATGTTTTAAGTTGCTGTACTCATTCAGTAAGTGCTATAACATGCTATTGTTAACATGCTAGCAAATTAGCAAGTTGGCATTTTCTGAATTAGTTTGTTAAAGCTAGCAAAATGTTTATTTTGAGATAACCTGATAATTTTAAGTTAAATGTATAAATTAGTGTAGTCAAATATTTCAAGTTAAGAACAATAAAAATGAATGGTTACAAAATAAAAATCTTACTAAAACTTTATGGAGTTCTGACAACTTATTAGGGTTTACAGTGAAGTAAATAACTAATTTGATGTGCAAGAACTCAAAATAAAAAAGTTAATTAACTAAATATGTTATGTTAATTGCTATCAAAATGTATGAGTTATCCAACTCAGTACTTTAAGTTAGGAGCAATTAAAATGCATGAGTTAGGGTTGGGCAATGTCCCCTAAATTGGCAATTTTACAGTAAAACATCGCGATGGTCGATGATATTGTCATTTTTTTTAGGTAGGTAATTTACTATATCTCTTTACATAAATACTATTTTTTACTTAAAACTATCATTTCATTATTTTACTAACCCAAATAATGACTCATCCGCGCTAGGTTGCACGTGAGGGAAAAAAGTAGCTTCCTTCCACTTAAGAATTTTGTGCTCTTTTTATTTTAATATATCTCTTTACATAAATACTATATTTTATTTAAAAAATAATTTCGTTATTTTACTAACCCAGTGTTTTGTATGTGAATGCTGTTTCACGTCAATATTACCACAGGGGGGGAAGCACAAAGCTTTGTTTAGCCTATAAAGGAAATAAATTAGCACTTTATTCTGTTTTGCGATCTGGTCACCCGATTTTCCATTAATTTTAACAATAGGCCATCGGCACAACCCTAGCATGAGTACTACAAACTCAAAACTTGATAGTTCTGCTTACTTAAAATTGGGAACAGCATAACTCAAAAAAATTGATTAAGCTGATTAACTACATTTTTTGAGTTAGCCCAACTTATTCAGGGTTTACAGTGTACTTTAAATTTCACACACATACACACACACAATTAAAGTGCAGGACAGAAGCTTTTGGGGTTTGTTGAAATCATCAGCCCTAAATATGAGCAATAATAAGAGTTTAAAGCGTTTCCACTTCAGCTTCAACAAAAACAACCGAACACTGTGAGGGCAAAGCAAACAACAGCAAAGTCTGACTCCCGTGATAAACAGACATACAAACAAACGTGTTTATGCAGAGCAACCATGATCCTGGTGTTGAGCGGGGAGCTTTGAGGTCTGTTCACACATTCATACGCTCTAAGATGCCAATTTAAAAGGGGGGGGGGGGGGTGAAACACTCAGTTTCAGTCAATCTCATGTCAATCTTGAGTACTTATAGAGTAGTATTGCATCCTTCATATCTCTGAAAAGTCTTTAGTTTTATTATATTTATAAAAGAAAGATACGCTGTATCGAGTCTTTCCGAAAAAAACAGAGCGTATCGTGTGGGCGGAGCTAAAGAGTCACAAGCACGCACAGCTATTGCGTCTGGAAGCTGTGACATCCTTAAATGTGGAAAAAACATTATCCTAAATAAACTATCAATCAGATTTAGCCAGACATATATGATCCAGAATCAGATCTAGAGGCTGAAATTGAACAGGAGAAGCAGCAACAACGACTAAAGCAGGACGTCTCAATGCTGTGTACTGTAACGTATACTTGCTTAGCGGCTTGTCATGCGCAAGTTTTACAACATTTATGTGTGTTTACTCGTGGTTTATGAGGATATAATTTGGTTTATGGACTATTATATGTGATTTAATGTTAGCAGTAGCAAGCGTACCGGTTTTGCACGTCAGACTAGTGCGTGTTTACAGAAAAACAATGGAATAGTAGCGCATTTGAATGAACGAGTCGATAGCTAACAACACAAAGACATTTGAGGCAGTTTTACTCACCGCCTGCTTCCAACACACCAGTCACGACCGTGAACCTTAATCGCTGGGACCGCTCCATCTTTCAGCATTAGACCAGTTGAACTGGGCAACAACTCCGTTGCTGCTCCGGAAAAACAATCTCCATCCACTGTCCCATTAACGCTGGGTTCTTTGGGAAGCTGTACAGGGTTGTCTTGCCCTGACAACCAAAACACACATCTTTGAAATACTCCATTAAACGTCCAACTTAATTTTTGAAACTTTGTCCATGTTTAGCATGCGAATCCAAGTCTTTAACAGTGTAAAAACTCAGTATGCATCAAACAGCATTTCCCTTTAACACACTTTATCGCGGGCCACGTCTTCTCGAGCATCTCATAAAACAAAGGGCCGTGGCTAAACCCAGAGTGTGCAGATTTCCATGGCAACCGCATGAATTGCGACTGCGCCTGCTGAATCCCGTATTCTAGTGATCCGGAAAACTCCCACTATCTCTCCAGAACACACCTGATCGCCACGGATTACCGCTAATGAACACCACAGCATGGTGGCAAAGCCCTCTAATTCTTCAGAGCGTTATTGAAAATTAAATGTAATCACATAAGGTTAATTGAATAGCTCTGGAAAACGTATGGATTGTGTTTTTTTTCCTCCAGATGGCTGCAGGTATGGGCCGTAATATCTCAGGGTTCAGAGAGACTGAACAGTGTTTAAATCCAGGCACATCTGTGCGGAGGTAAAGTAATGGCCCTGTGGGAAGAGAGACGCTGAATACTAATCAAGGATTTTGTAGGGAGCTTCTCTTTACGAGCTCCAGAGACGGCGGATTTAGTCAAACATCCTCTCGTTTTCTGATCTCCACAGACAATACTCGCATTGACTAGCTGCCTTCACAGAAGAGCTTGTGATAAATGTCACAGTTTTATGAAGTGCCACCTGTTTATTCCACATCACTTATCGCAATGCCAAGTCAACCAAAATACCAACACAGAGCAATTACCCAGAACACCCTAGCAACCGTGCATTATGGCCTTTTTGTAATGCAGACAGAGGAAAAGTTTCCTTCCTATTAGATTAAGCTTCATATCAATCTACCTGATTAATTCTATTTTCTATTTCCAGAAGAAGTACATCAGGATCAATGGAGCAGCCCAACCGACTTATTGGATTAGTTTTTCTAAAACGTGCGATTCTCAGGGACGGACGTTCTGATTGGCTGAAAGGATTAATTGCTGAAGAAGCAGAAGATTCAGCAGCTTCGCTTCTAGATGTATTCCCATAAAACAAGCATAATAACAATATATTTTAAATGTATTGCCACAATTTATTTGTTTATAATGTACATTTTAATAAACACGTTTTTCATAAAATATTCTTTAACATTGAAAAAATATAAATATAACTTATATTTTTGGCTATAGATTTAGAATTTATATTGATTATAAGCATTAAACAGCATATTTTAAATGTATTTCCATGCATACTCTACATATCTGTGAAGTTCTTCAATAAAAAATGTAATCAAAAATGTAAATAGAATTAATAATGTATTATTATTATTATTAATAAATATAATTAATAATAGGATTTTATTTTATTTAAATATTATTAGTAAAATATTTAATGTTAATAATATTTAAAATTATTATTATGATTATTAACATTTCACTACATATGTGAAGTTCTGTAAATATAATTTATGTAATTATATATATACACACATACAATTATTAAAATATTAACACTTTCTAAAAATATATTTTTTCTCCCCAATAGATTAAACATTTTGGGATTATAAGCATTAAAAAGCACGTTTTAAATACATTTCCATGCATACTCTACATATCTGTGAAGTTCTTCAGTAAAAAATTTTTTTATAAAAATTATAAATAGAATTCATAATGGTATTTTATTTTAGTTATTTATTTTAGTATTTTGAGTAAAACATTTAATATTTAAATAATATTTTAAATGATTATTATTACTAATATTTCACTACATACCTGAAGTTCTTCAGTAAATACAATTTATGTAATTATTACTTACACATATATATATATATATATATATATATATATATATATATATATATATATATATATATATATATATATATATATATATATATATATATATATATATATATATATATATATATATATATATATATATATATATAAATTCTATAATTATTAAAATATTAACACTTTCTAAAAATATATATTTTCTCACCAATAGATTTAAAATGGTAAAAAAAAATAGTAAAAGATTTCTCTATAGAATAAATTAATGTATTTGTACTTTATTTATTTAAATATTATTATCATTTCACTACATATCTGTTAAGTATACTTATATAATATTGTTAACATTTTCTAAAATATATATCTTTATAACCACTGGATTTAAAATGATATTGATTACATGTTTTCAATCAATGATATTGACAGAAAACAACGCATTTGTTTTTATTCTGTGAAGTTCTTCAAGAAAACACATTTTTTTCCCCAAATTGTTCTGTGCTCTATAGAGGAATCAATTTGGTTTTACATCACAATTCAGTCTGTACGATGAGTTCTTGGCTGTTTCTATACACCGAGCTGTGATCTGTCTTCATTTGCTTTGGCTATTAAAAAGCCGTCCAGTTCAGATGCAAAAGCTGATCAAGGGTCTTAGTGCATAATTCATGTCGTGAGACGCTTGAGAAAGAACTCGCCTGCTCCCAGAAACATCTCCTTCAAATAGAACTTTTATCAACTCGCTTTCCTCCACGGGGCCGGATGAAAGATCACATGCCTGTTATGAATTAATAACATCAAACGCTTTTATCATTCACGACCCGGAGGAGGGAAAAGCTCCGAGCCACAATTAAAGAGGTGCGGCTAACACTTGGCACGATCAAATGATGTTCAGAAGCGGAAGTCTCAATAACAAAGACAGATTCTTTATGTCCATAAATGTCTTTTCTGTAAGAGGAAATGCCAAGTCAAGACCCTCGGGGGAATGGAGGCTTCATTAGTGAATCAGTTGACAACTTCCTGGATATTGATGGTATAGCAGGAGAAAACTCGGCCTGATTCATTCCAACCATTCTGAATCAAAAACAGCCATTAGAGATTGTGTAAAATAGATTATGGTGTGTCTGGATGTGGATGTCTATATGACCTAATTAATTATAATGCATATAATTAAAGCAAAGCTCATACCAGTCATTACACAACACTTGAGCTCCCAGTGGGCTCTACTTTTCTGTGACTAATTAGCAGAGTTGACCAAAGTATTGGTATCATGTTTTAAGAATATCGGGTTTATAAAGGCATATATTAACCACTTCAGCTCTGCAGCATATTTTGATTTTTTTTTTTGAGAATAAGGCATATCTGAATTTAAAAGAGCGCCCTAACCACATACATTGGTTGAATTGTGAATTGTAAATTGATAAAAATTGTGTCATTTTACACAAAACACTCTAAATTTTAACACAGTGGTGGAATATTGCATGTATTATATTGTATTTATTCACAATTTTATGATAAACATATATAAAAAGTAGGGCTGTCAAAAGATGAATCGTGGTTAATCGCATCCAAAATAAAAGTTTGTGTTTACATAATATATGTGTGTGTACTCTGTTAATTATTATTTATATATAAATACACACACAAGCATGTATATATTTAAGAAAAAAATATTATTTTTATATATAAAACATTTATGTTTATATATATTATAGATTATTTAAATGTACATTATATATAGTATATACATGCAAATATTTCTTAAATATATACATGAATGTGTGTGTATTTATATATAAATAATAATTAACAGAGTACACACACATGTATTATGTAAACACAAACTTTTATTCTGGATGCGATTAATCGCGATTAATCTTTTGACAGCCCTAATAAAAAGTCATATTTTGATTTATTTTTTAAATTAATGTTATTTGAAAATCTTTAATTTTTTATATTCTTCCCTTCAGAAAGTTTCTGTGGATTCCACTATGTGTCAGTAAACAGTGGAAAAAAGAAATTTCTTGATATCTCCTTCCAAAAAAAAAAGTTATTGAGATTAATCTGTGCAAACTATCTAATAACTCCTACTCATCTCCATTGATTTTCCATAGCCACTAGGAAATCGAAAAGAAGGCTCCGCCTCCTCAACTTTGTAAAGGGAGATCTCGGGCTCTGATTGGTCTAGAAGCATGATCGACATGTCTATAGAAAGCTGAGATACTCTCTTTTACGTGATGACGTCATCAAAAATCGCGGCAAACAAAGACGATCAAAACCAAGGATAATAAGAGTATTTGTCTGCATCGCATGTTTTGATCTGGACATCGGTGACATATTACAGTGTCATTTGGCCATGCATGCTCACATGCTCAAAGAAAACAACCTAAGGAACGAGCTGATATAGCGTTTGAGGCTATTAGCTCCACAACACGTTATTGATCCGAACAGGAATATGACTCATGTGTTTGCTTGTTCAAAGGAGTCATTTCCATCTTCGTGATTCTTTTGATAATAACGGTGAAATAAAGTGATATTCTTGAGGTTAAGAGCTTTCATTTGATATATGACTTGTCTATTTTTGGTGAGATTGTGTGATATAAATATGAAATTTAAAGGGTTAGTTCACCCAAAAATGAAAATTCTGTCAGTAATTAATCACCCTCATGTTGTTCCAACCATGTAAGACCTTCGTTCATCTTCGGAACATAATTTAGTATATTTTTGATGAAATCTGAGAGAGTTCTCTGACGAGAGTTCGCGGGAGTGCCACGACGCATGCGCGAGAACTGAGATTAACCCTACTCCGAAAGAGTGAGCAGCCAGTAACAAGTAGTAGTAGAAGAAGAACGCCGTAATCTCAGTTCTCGCGCATGCGTCGTGGCACTCCCGCGAACTCTCGTCAGAGGCTCAAATTGAACAACAATAATAGTGTGAAAAAGTCGTTATTTTTGTTGTTTTTCCGCTCAAAAAGTATTTTCGTCGCATGATAGACTTAATACAGAGCCACTGTAGTCATTTGGACTCCTTAAATGACGTTTTTACTTACTATTCTGGGCCATCAAGTTTCATTCCCTCTGAACGCCTATGGAGGAGTGAGACAGCTCTCAGATTTCATCAAAAATATACTAAATTATGTTCCGAAGATGAACGAAGGTCTTACATGGTTGGAACAACATGAGGGTGAGTAATTACTGACAGAATTTTCATTTTTGGGTGAACTAACCCTTTAATATTATTCATATGATTTTCTCAAGGGGGGTCATATTCAGACCTTATTATCTTTTCCTATGTAACATAAATGCAAAAGTGATTGGGTTATCAAGAAAGCTGCGGTTCTAATCTTTCAAACGATATCATATATGTCTATTTTTTCAAATGATTATAATGACGCAATATTAGACCCACAGGTGGGTCGGTGATGGGGTGCAGAGCTGAAGTTTAAAATGCTGTTATCATTTACTCACCCTCATGTTCTTCCAAACACATACAACTTGCTTTCCCCTGTAAAACACAAACATGAATGTTTTATTGAGAATGTTTTATTTCATTTTAAGTTCTCTTCAGTAGATCCCGAGTCTTCGACACAAACGCAATTCATCCACAATGTGAGTGTAACCGCTCTTTAACCGACCGAACAGCTTATAAAAACTCCACAAAATAAGTCTCAAAATCTGCTAAATGCATAAATGTAAATGTAGGACATATATGTACAACCCCAAATCAGAAAAAGTTGGGACAGTATGGAAAACGCAAAAAAAAAAGAAGTGATTTCTAAATTTACTTTGACTTGTATTTCATTGCAGACAATATGAACACAAAATATTTCATGTTTTGTCTGGTCAACTTCATGTCATTTGTAAATATGCATCCTTTCCTGTCATTCAGACCTGCAACACAATTCAAAAAAAGTTGGGACAGTAAAGCATTTACCACTTTGTAATGTTGCCATTCCTTTTCACAACACTTAAAAGACGTTTAGGGACTGAAGACACCAAGTGATGAAGTGTTTCAGGTGTAATTTTGTCCCATTCTTCCTGCAAACAAGTCTTAAGGTGGGCAAAAGTACGGGGTCTTCGTTGTCGCACATTCTCTATTGGACACAGGTCGGGACTGCAGGCAGGCCAGTCAAGTACCCGTACCCTCTTCCTCCACAGCCAGGACTTTGTAATGTGTGCAGAATGTGGTTTTGCATTGTCTTGTTGAAATATACATGGACGTCCCTGGAAAAGATGTCTTCTTGAAGGCAGCATATTATGCTCCAAAATCTCTATGTACTTTTCAGCATTAATGGTGCCTTCACAGAAGTGCAAGTTACCTTTGCCAAGGGCACTGACACAACCCCATACCATGACAGACCCTGGCTTTTGGACTTGTTGCTGGTAACAGTCTGGATGATCCTTTTCTTCTTTGGTCCGGAGCACACGGTGTCCATTCCTCCCAAAAAATACCTCAAATACTGATTCATCTGACCACAGTACACGTTTCCACTGTGTGATGGTCCATCCCAGATGCCTCCGAGCCCAGAGAAGTCGACGGCGCTTCTGGACACTGTTAACATAGGGCTTTCTTTTGGCACAGTACAGTTTTAACTGGCATTTGTGGATGTAACTACGTATTGTGGTACTTGACAAAGGTTTGCCAAAGTAGTCCTGAGCCCATGTGGTGATATCGCTTATAGATGAATGACGATTCTTGATGCAGTGCCGCCTGAGGGATCGGAGATCACGGTTGTTCAGCTTAGGCTTGCGCCCTTGTCCTTTACGCACTGAAATTCCTCCAGATTCCTTGAATCTTTTAATTATGTTATGCACTGTTGAATGTGAAATATCCAAATCTCTTCCTATCTTTCTTTGAGGAACATTGTTTTTAAACATTTCAATAATTTTCTCACGTATTTGTTGGCAAACTGGCGATCCTCGGCCCATCTTTGCTCCTAAAGGATTAGACCTTTCTTGGATGCTGCTTTTGTAGCAAATCATAATTACAATCACCTGTTGACATCACCTGTTTCAAATCACATCATTATTTAACCATTTTACCTCATTACTAGCCCTAAATTGCTCCTGTCCCAACTTTTTTTGAATTGTGTTGCAGGTCTGAATGACAGGAAAGGATGCATATTTACAAATGACATGAAGTTGACCAGACAAAACTTGAAATATTTTGTGTTCATATTGTCTGCAATGAAATACAAGTCAAAGTAAATTTAGAAATCACTTTTTTTTTGCGTTTTCCATACTGTCCCAACTTTTTCTGATTTGGGGTTGTATTTGTGTAACGATGAGCTTACAAAACCATGTATTTTGTGCTGCATGTACTGGTAATTTGCAGTTTGACTGTTAGTGTTAACCCAGCAAACAAAAATGTTCTAACAACGTTTTACTAAAACAAGTAGGAACATATAAAAAACTTGAGATGAATGTCCAACTAAAATGTTTAAGGAAAAAGACTAACTTTGAACAAGCGGTCTATGGCCTGTTAGCTGTGATGTCATGTTCATGTTTCCAGAGCTTGCTTATATTTCTCGCCGTTTTCCTTATACATATTGGCAGCGTGTCTATATCATTTGCTTTTTTAGCTGCTTAGCTCATGCGGAGTAAGTAAGAGGAAACCAGGGCAACATTACAGCCACCACCCAACTTAGACACATCCTCAGACACACCTAGAGACAGTAACACTATCTGAGACTGAACACACACACAGCCTTTCCAGAGGCCTAGTATGGCTGATACATCTGATTCAGTTACAAGGGAAAAGTTTCTTTTGTCACATTAGCTGGTTGCCAGTGCTGCCAGGTATAAACCAGCCAAGATCTCTGTGTGTGTGTGTGTGTGTGTGTGTGTGTGTGTGTGTGTGTGTGTGTGTGTGTGTGTGTGTGTGTGTGTGTGTGTGTGTGTGTGTGTGTGTGTGTGTGTGTGTGTGTGTGTGTGTGTGTGTGTGTGTGTGTGTGTGTGTGTGTGTGTGTGTTTGAAAACACCACACCAAAGTACTGACCGGCT
The DNA here is from genome assembly GCF_949357685.1 of Gobio gobio. NCBI lineage: Eukaryota > Metazoa > Chordata > Actinopteri > Cypriniformes > Gobionidae > Gobio > Gobio gobio. Next base: position 5,775,300 of record NC_137101.1, on the reverse strand, counting down.
CTCAGTGGAGAAACTCCCAATTGTGCGTCACAGTTACTGTTGTCATGGCAATTGCTAAATTCTGACACCCTGTGTTTAGAGGATTACCAGAGAAAAGTGTGACAGTTTCACATTAAAGGAATACACTCCTACAAATAAAAGTTTTTTATGGTTCCATGAACATCCATGGAAACTTTCCATTCCAGAAGTGGAACAAGTTTCTGAAAAAGGTTCTTTGGGGACACATAAATGGCTCTTCTGGCATCTCTTTTGGAGCCTTTATTTTTAAGAGTGTAATTAGAAAGACATGAAACAAGATTGTTAAGTGATTTCTACAGTGAAACGCCATAATTTGCTGTAAAATCTGGGCACTATAATCGCCCCCTATACCCTTAAATAGGGCACTATTTGAGGGGACAGCCATTTGAAGTGGAAACCATAGTGGACGTTAGGGATGTCACGGTATCAAACTTCCAGTACTCGGTACCAATTTTGGTACCACAGCAAAAAAAAAATTATTAACTCTTTTTTTTAAATAATTAAAGCTACACTGTGTGATATTTTCCCCCATCTAGTGGTGAAAAGGTATATGACCATCCAGTGAATATTAGTTTCTGTTCCTCTCAATTCCGATTTCGTTTTAACTCCTACGGTGGCCGATTTAGTCCACGATTAATATGGCTTCCAGTTCGACCTCGTCCACATTCGACACGGTGCCATCGAGTGTTAAAACGCGAAAAGGTATGTCCCTCTTTGGCTAATGTACTTTCAAGATGGAGGGGCAACATGGCGACCCGCATTCGAACCCCTCACCCGTATGTATTTTCAATGGCATATTATGAACTTGAGAGAATACTTTATTACTTGAAAGAAGTAAATATACATTAATGAGCACATATATTTTTGAAAGAACTAAGTGTTTTTAGCTAAGAATAAACAAAAAAAGTTACACAGTGTAGCTTTAAATGTATTAAGTTTATTATTTATGATGATAATCATAATAAGTAAATAATACATACACATTTAATGGCTGTATGCTGTTTAAAAGTGAACATTGTTTATAAAAAAGGATCAAGTGAAAAATAATCAACCATCTAGGCATAATTATTATTATTAGTAGAGGTATTACTATTACATAGAGACAGCGCTAAATCAGTCTCTAATGTATTGCCAATTTCATTTTTTTTTAAACCGAACTTCTATTTTGACAGGTTACCGTGCAGACCTTTGAGTGGTAAATTCTCATTCAGTGGCGGTTTATGCGTTCGTGTCCTCATATAGTGACACACGGCAGAGACTACAAAGACAGCGAGCGAGTGGAGTGTCACACGCGTGTGTGTGTGTGTGCGCTCCCGCCCGCGCATCGCCCGACCGCCTGTCATTCACACAGACACGTAACGTTATGCAGGAGTCATTTTTAAATAGTATTTTGCAGTTTAATGTTCACAGAAACTAGCAGTGTTGGGGGTAACGCATTACAAGTAACTTGAGTTATGTAATCAGATTACTTTTTCAAGTAACTAGTAAAGTAACGCATTACTTTTAAAATTTACAACAAAATATCTGAGTTACTTTTTCACATTTATTTGACTGACAGCTCTCCTGCCCCCATGTTGAGAAAAATCGAGAGTAAGTGCAGATGTGTGTAAATGTGTTATTGTAGTTCTAGACTAAATGTGAGCATTTACTCATCTCACTTGCACAATAAAGATTCAGAACTCCGCTAAATGAATAAAATCATTCAAATGCATAATCAGAGTACTATGCAAACCTCAAATATATAAATGTTAAATAAAACAAATATTTTTATGCATTTAATCTACCTTTATTGACCAATGTCTAGTGGACGTTATCCAGTGCACTCATTCAATCCCACAATTCACTGAGATAACGAGTGTACAACTGATGTACGCTCAAAAGCTAGAGAATACCCAGAATGCACTGTGATTTTATTCATTCCCGCGTCTGACCACAAGATAGGCAGCTTTTACAAACGGCTTTTCCAATGTGGCTACTTTTCAATGATTATTAAATTGTATAATTGTGTTTTATGCATGCTAGTTTCTATTAGAGTTCAAGATAAATCTTTTCATTTACTGGAGCTGCAAGTTTGCTACGTTTCAACTGAATAGTAAACAGCAAGCACAAACTATGCAAAAGCGGCAGCCCTTCCGGCACACTCAGTGTCCGAATTCACTCACTCGTTTTCATTCACTCCTTCAAGTGGACTATAATAGTGGAGTAATGTAGGGAATAGTGAATGAGGCTATATAGGGGGTGATTTCATACCATATCTTATATACACTATATTGCCAAGTATTGGGACACCCCTCCAAATCATTGAATTCAGGTGTTTCAATCCCTTTCATGGCCACAGGTGTATAAATCAAGCACTAGGCGTGCATACACTTCTACAAATATGAAAGAACGGGTCGCTCTCAGGAGCTCAGTGAACTCAAGCGTGGTACCGTGATCGGTTGTCACATGTGCAATAAATTTCCTCACTACTAAATATTCCACGGTCAACTGTTAGTGGTGTTATAACAAAGTGGAAGCAATTGGGAACAACAGCAACTCAGCCACGAAGTGGTAGGCCACGTAAAATCACAGAGCGGGGTCAGCACATGCTGCGCAGTGCGCAGAAGTCACAAACTTTCTGCAGAGTCAAGAGCTCCAGACCTCCAAACTTCATGTGGCCTTCAGATGAGCTCAAGAACAGTGTGTAGAGCTTCATGGAATGGGTTTCCATGGCCGAGCAGCTCATCCAAGCCTTACATCACCAAGTGCAATGCAAAGCGTGGGATGCAGTGGGGTAAAGCACGCCGCCACTGGACTCTAGAGCAGTGGAGACGTGCTCTCTGGAGGGACCAATCAGGCTTCTCTGTCTGGCAATCCGATGGATGAGTCTGGGTTTGGCGGTTGCTAGGAGAACGGGACTTGCCTGACTGCATTGTGTCAAGTGTAAAGTTTGGTGGAGGGGGGATTATGGTGTGGGGTTGTTTTTCATGGGTTCGGCTTGGCCCATTAGTTCGAGTAAAAGGAACTCTAAATGCTTCAGCATACCAAGACATTTTGGAAAATTTCATGCTCCTAACTTTGTGAGAACAGTTTGGGGACGACCCCTTCCTGTTCCAAGCGTGGAGGAACTTGACTGGCCTGCACAGAGTCCTGACCTCAACCCGATAGAACACCTTTGGGATGAATTAGAGTGGAGACTGAGAGCCAGGCCTTCTCGTCCAACATCAGTGCCTGACCTCACAAATGCGCTTCTAGAAGAATGGTCCGAAATTCCCATAAACACACTCCTAAACCTTGTGGAAAGCCTTCCCAGAAGAGTTGACGCTGTTTTAGCTGCAAAGGGTGGGCCAGCTCCATATTAAACCCTACGGATTGAGAATGGGATGTCATTAAAGTTCATGTGCATGCAAAGGGTGGGCGTTGCAAAACTTTAGCTAATATAGTGTATCTTTCAAGCGGTCTCGGTTCGCTTGTTTGGTGTGCACCAGGGTTCAGATGGCAGCATTCACACTTACTCAAATGAACCGCACCAACAGAGCAATCGCAGCAGGGGTTATTTTAATCGAACAGAGCCTAAAATAACACTGCTGTTTCATACCAGAAAGAACACACTAATTGAATTTAACACCCACTTATCTTCCAAAAACAGTATTTGAGGTGTGTTTAGAGGTTCCCCAGTTGATCCGAAATAATAAAAAAAATGGGGTACCGTGTCGTCACTCAGACGGTTACCATGACAACCGATCATCTGTCATCTTTGCTACAGCAGTGAAGAATAGGAAAATGCCAGCACAGGTCGAGAGGCGTCCACACCCACCAAATTACCAGCCTGAGAGCTTGAGCAGACTATAGTATTTAAAGGATTCATGTTTCTGTGCTGAAAACAACTTCAACATGCACACACACACACACACACACACACACTTCAGATGCCTACAAAGAGCTTTTCATTTGAACACACACACACACACACACACACACACACACACGGATGGATGGATGGATGGGTGTGGGGCAAAAAGAACAATACGGACTGATCCAGTGTCACAGTGCATGTCACATATACTAGAGTCAGGGAAGATTCCTTACTCTGTTCTATATTGGTTTTCCTAACTGGGAATGCTACGGAATACTGGTTCCTTAGTTTGTGTGTGTGTGTTTGTGTGTGTGTGTGTGTGTGTGTGTGTGTGTGTGTGTGTGTGTGTGTGTGTGTGTGTGTGTGTGTGTGTGTGTGTGTGTGTGTGTGTGTGTGTGTGTGTGTGTGTGTGTGTGTGTGTGTGTGTGTGTGTGTGTGTGTGTGTGAGTTTACAGTGATGATGATTGAGGACACTAAATATTCAACTATATTACTGATCAGCTCATTTCAATTATCATAAAGTCATAATTAAGAGATAAAATGTTGAAAATATGATTTTAAATATCCTCATTATTAGATAAAAAGTCAAAAATTTGATTTTAAAAGTCATAATAGTGAGATAAAAAGTCGAAAATACGACATGCTAAGTCATAATTATGAGATAAAATGTTGAAATTATGATTTAAAAAGTCCTCATTATTAGATAAAAAGTCAAAAATATGACATGCCAAGTCATTGAGATGAATAGTTGAAATTATGACTTTAAAAATTCAAAATTTTGGATTTAAAGTCAAAATTAAGACTTAAAAATCTAAATGATGATTTAAAGTCCTAATTATGAGATAAAATATATATAAAACATTTTAAATAATTATATATTATATTTATAAATATAATGACATTTATTATTATATTAATTTATTTGTTCTATTTGTAATTAATATTATACTGTACTATTTTTATTTCAATTTAAATATTATAAATATATGTATAAACATGTATTCACAAATTTATATTTCTGTGATTTTAATATATTTTATTTCAGTTTTAGTATTATAAACTGAAACAGTGTGCTCTGCGTTATTTTCCACGCTGTGTTTTTGCCGCTCATTTGTCCCCCTCACCACTCATGCTAATACAATACAATTCAATATTTAAAATTACCATCTAATTCCAACTATATTTCCTAACCAGGTTGACACAGTTCATAAAGACACGGAAAGTATAAATATGAATTGAAATGTAATTTCACCATGGAACCCTGAGAGGCACATTTAGGAAATGAATATTAAGTTAATGTGACAGCTTATCTCTCTGGAAGGAGCTTTTATTGAAACTATTAAACTAAGCTTAACGACTGCATCTATTATTCATGAGAATGGCGGCGTGTACGGAGAGGCCAGGAAATGAGGTCTTTAAAAAGACACCCAAACGAAACCTTGACTTTGTGTTGTACATTATTGCGTTTTTAAAAATGCATGAATTATTTGCTCAATTCAAACTTACAGGTGGCACACAGAAGACTAAATGATGAAAATGAAATGCTGGCTTGTTGTACAGTATGTATATGTATATACACCGATCAGGCATAACATTATGACCACCTTCCTAATATTGTGTTGGTCCCCCTTTAAATGCCAAAACAGCCCTGACCCGTCAAGGCATGGACTCCACTAGACCCTTGAAGGTGTGCTGTGGTATCTGGCACCAAGATGTTAGCAGCAGATCCTTTAAGTCCTGTAAGTTGCGAAGTGGGGCCTCCATGGATCGGACTTGTCTGTTCGGCACATCCCACAGATGCTCGATTGGATTGAGATCTGGGGAATTTGGAGGTCAAGTCAACACCTCAAACTCGTTGTTGTGTCTCCTCAAACCATTCCTGAACCATTTTTGCTTTGTGGCGGCCCATTTTTCCTGCTTCTAACATATCAACTTTGAGGACAAAATGTTCACTTGCTGCCTAATATATCCCACCCACTAACAGGTGCCGTGATGAAGAGATAATCAGTGTTATACACTTCATAATGTTATGCCTGATCGGTGTATATAGTGTGTGTGTGTGTGTGTGTGTGTGTGGTACATAACAGTCTCATGATCAGAAATCACCTTGTAAGGACACAGTGAAGTGCTTGTCAAACAGATCCACACATGCAGGGACTGTAAGGCTGCTCAGATCGCTCTAATGCTTACGGTCATGCATACAGACATGTGTTCTGCTTTAATGAAGTAGGAGAAATCCACCCCGGGCCAACAACGCCTGCGACTCGCTCCATACAAAAGACTCTTTATGCACACACACAGTATGCACACATACACACAAGCAGCTAAAACAGCAACGGGCTAAATTTATGCTCATATGAGCTTCTTATTGTCCTGTTCACTCAAAAAAGAGTGAAAGATCTTTGTGTTTTCAAATCTTATGAACATCTACCCTTTCTATTTGAGTTCTGATGTTTCCAAGAGAGAGAGAGAGAGAGAGAGAGAGAGAGAGAGAGAGAGAGAGAGCAAAAACAAAAAGCTATATTTGAGCAAAAGAACTGTAGATGTGAAGTGGTTCATTGCATCCCTGCTGTATTTAGAGATTAATCATCACTATTGTACTTCAGACAGTATCTGATCATCAGCACAATCATCTTCTTTCATGTCCCGCTGCAGGAGGCATTTGTTCAGAAGATTTAGAGAAGAGGACATCTGAATGCCAACCGATCGGCAGCCAGCCCAGAAATATGAATTTCTAGTCAACTCAAAATGTGAATGGTGCAATTTACCACCACGATACTGGCGTGATCGGTGTCTATTAAATCGATATTAAGTCCTAATGCAATGGGATGCGGTTGCTGGGGCGTTGCTATCCAGTGCAAGTCTAAATTAAATCTGTCCATTGTATAAAGCAATTGAATCTGTTCAGAAAATTTTGACATGCGATGGCTCAGAAAGGCCTCCATTGGCACAATGCACTTTACACTCTCAAGACCCTTAAAAGGCACTAAAGGCGTCGTTACAAAGTCCATCTCACTACAGTGGTTCTACAATAACTTTATGAAGCAACGAGAATAGTTTTTGTGCGCAAAAAGAACTTAAATAACGACTTATATAGTGATGACCGATTTCAAAACACTGCATCATGAAGCTTCGAAGCGTTATGAATCAGTGAGTTGAATCAGCGGTTTGAATCGCCAAAGTCACGTGATTTCAGCAGTTTGGCGGTTTGACACGCGATCCGAATCATGATTCGACTCACTGATTCATAATGCTTCAAAGCTTCATGATGCTGTGTTTTGAAATCGGTCATCACTATTCAAGTCGTTATTTAGGGTTTTTTTTGCGCACAAAAACTATTCTCGTTGCTTCATAAAGTTATTGTAGAACCACTGTAGTGAGATGGACTTTGTAACGACGTCTTTAGTACCTTTTAAGGGTCTTGAGAGTGTAAAGTGCATTGTGCCAATGGAGGCCTTTCAGAGCCATCAGATTTCAACTAAAATATCTTCATTTGTGTTCAGAAGATGAACGGAGGTCTTACGGGTGTCGAACGACATGATGGTAAGTCATTAATGACAGAATTTTCATTTTTGGGTGAACTAACCCTTTAACTCCGCAATCTGTACACTAATTCGTGATCTCTTCAGATCATCTGGTGACCCCTTTAAAACATATGAAACTGGCAGCAAGCTTCGGCTTCACCTCGTCTTTATGCTGTGTTCACACCGAACGTGAATAGAGCAGCTGGAGCGAGTGATTTCCATGTTAAGTCAATGTAAAGACACGTTGACGAGCGCCTGGAGGTCCTGCGACGCGATAGATGCGTTTAGCGTGGACGCGATTTTGCCTCATTCATGCGTCAAGTTCGAATGCGAATTGAGCATTTTGCGCAAGTGATTTTATTTGGGGCTTTTTGTGCATTCACGCGTTTGAAGCGAATTCGAATTGCGAATTGAAGCGAATCTGAACTTTGGCGTCTGTTTGCGCCGCGTTAACCAATCAAGAGCCTGCTCGTGATAAACGGTGGCAGACCTGCCCGCTCAATACTCTCTCTGATGCGGGACAACAGGTCATCAAACTGCGCGCGGGACAGGCGGAAGTACCGCTGAAAGTGGCGGTCGTCCAGGCACAGCTCCTGGAGCAAGTGGTGAAACTCGCCAAACTGGGTACACCTCCAGAGGGTCTGGTGGACCCAAGTACGGCGACGCTGACCCCTACACCGCTGTTCAGCTCTCCAGAGCAAATACAGAGAGGTGATTCTCTCGCTCGATCAACATCAGCCATCTTGCAAACAGACAACCGCCTAGCACTTGCGTTTGTGTAAGAAAAATATCCATATTAAAAACTTTATAGACTAAAATAACTTCCAGCGGTCAGTGGTACACAAGCGAAAGAGTAAAAAGTTACGGTGAAAGAGTAACCCCTGACCCTTGAAGCTAGTTATTTTAGTCTATAAAGTTTTAAATATGGATATTTTTCTTACACAAATGCGCCACTTCACTTCAGAAGGCCTTTATTAACCCCCCGGAGCCTTGTGGGGCAGTTATATGATGGATTGATGCACTTTTATGGACTTCAAAAATGACCCAACAATTAAAAAGCCATTAAAAAGCTTGGAAAAGCCAGGACTTTTTTAATATAACTCTGATTGTGTTCGTCTGAAAGAAGAATGTTATATACACCTTGGATGACTTGAGGGAGAGTAAATCATGGGCTAATTTTCATTTTTGGGTGAACTAACCCTTTAAAGCGTCATGGTAGAGCATTAAAGTCAACTAATCTGTGCAACCACTAGTTTGGACACAATTTTCATTCTTGGGTGAGCTACCCTTTAAATCAAAACGAGGGAAAGAATTAGCACAACATGGTCATGATTTACTAAAGCGAGGGAACAAATGAATAAGTTACAGTGGAAATGAATTCTCATTTTGTGGCCACAATACACTGCTCTGTCCTGCTCTCAGTATACAGTATGGCAGTTTTCCCTACTGAACACATTCTCTTCTCTGGGTTTGATTTATTCACTGGCCTCTTTTCTGTGTGTTGACGGGTCACTGTATGCTGCGTTATATTATGGCTCATGGCCATGAGGGCCGTTCCAGCCTGACCCGTGATGCCCTGCTGATAATGGCCGTCATTTAGATCTGTGTGCTTAGCGCTGCGGTTAGCACTCAGCTCGCCATGTGACATGGGCAACGTTTCAGATTTGACAGCCTGTGTCTCGAGGCCTCGGATGACGACCATCTGACCCGATTCCATCCCAAAAAACTTCAGAGCGGAGGCCAGGTGCAGTCAGCCTTCACATAATTCGCTGTCCCTCTGTAAGAGTTAAAGTGGCACAGGACTACAGTACACATAGTGTAGTGTTTGATAGCCGTGTGCCACTGAGACGGACATGGAGGGATGTAACAGTCCGCTGTGATAAACTCTTTTACCCCGAGGCATGGAGAACAAGGCTCTATTGTGACCACGTGCTTCCATAAGCGTGGACGTCACGCATTGGAGACGTCAGAGCGCGAAAGGAAATTAGGGAATAATCGCACTGCAAAAAATTTACTTTCTTGTTTTCCAGCACAAATAACAAAATTTACAATAGTGGCCAAAAGTGATGTCCAGCCTAGGAAAATTGACAGCCTCACCCTTCATTCAAATATTATTACAAATTGTCTTAGCACATTGCGTAGTTGTGCTTGGAGTCAATTGTTTTATTTGTGATAATGCAATGAAAAATGCCAAATTGTGCGGACAATTTTGTCATAATTTATGCAAAGAAATTATGAACACCTGCAAAAAACAAGAGAGAACAAATAAAATATTAATAACCTATTGTGTTGTAGCCAATAAATGCTTTTTTCCCTGTGAGCTTTTTGTTTTTCTATGCATTTTATTTTTGAATATGAAATAAATACTGATATCAGATAAATATTTTTTGGTTATAAATTCATGATGGAAAGTGTGTAACTCTCTAGCACCTTGCAGACAGTTTTGGCTGTTTCCACTAGATTCCAGAAAATACTGGAAAAAAGATTTATTCAAATGGATCTGAATGGAGGAATATGACCTTTTTTATGTAATTTCCACCATTTACACAACTGTATATTTGTATGGGGGGTAGGAGGAAATTACATAAAATGCAATATTCTTCCCTTCAGATCCATTTGAATAAATCTAGCATACAACATGATACAGACAAAAAAAAACAAATTCCAGTATTTTCTGGAATCTAGTGGAAACAGCCAGAACTGTCTGCAGGGTGCTAGAGCACACAGGGCCTGAGTTACACACTTTCAAACCTGAATTTATAACCAAAAAATCAAAAAGGGCCTCTTTCTTAAGGGGGGGTATTACAGCTCAGACAGCATATAGTTATATGTTTATCAATTTTAGCAGTGGTTTATGTAACTTCAAAGGGTTTCCTGTAAAATTACACCAAAATTGTGTATTTAGAGACCACTGTATGTGGGTATGGGAAGCTTTTCAATATGGGTTGGCCAAATCCAGAAGGAAAGAGGTAAACCAAGTTTAGTTTTGTACTTCCCTCATATTTAAAAAAATAAAAAAATAAAAATAATATATATATATATATATATATATATATATATATATATATATATATATATATATATATATATATATATATATATATATATATATATATATATATTCCTTATATTTTGATGGTTTAATCAAAATTGTAGGGTCATTAAAAGACATCACTTTTAACCACTAATGTGCTTGAATGCAAAATAACTTGAGCTATTTAAAAAAAAAAAAAAAAACATGTCAGTGAGATAAGAAAAATTGACTTAATTCAGAGGAAAAACAACAAAAACATTTTCCTTTTTTTATATATTTGCAATGGAAAACAAGACAAAAATACTAAGAAAATAATTTTTGCATCACAACCTGGATTGATACTGTAACTTACTGTACAAAAGAGAGTTTGAGCTATATTTCTTTAAAATAAAATGCACTTGCTTTGATATTTACTTACCAGTAAAAACTTACTATTAGACATTCCACTTTAGACATTCGACTAACTACACAAGTTGCTCAAACTACATCAACTAACTCTCATTAGATTGTCTGCTTAATATCTGCTAATACTTTATTCTGATGCTCTTCAACAGACGTTGTACTGATTATAAGTAGCTTTGCAAGTACATGTCAACTTATTCTACTGACCCTAACAGTCTACTAATACTCTAATGAGTTGCAAAGTTACTTGTGGTTAGAATGTCAAAAGTGGACAATCGGAATAAAGTGTAACCTGCTTATCTATTGAATGACTCTCAGATATTGTATGAATTACTGTATTGAACACTGAACAATGAATGATCTGGGACGGGACGGCTGATGTATCACTGTTCTCCGTCCATCCGGATCGCTTGGCCTCGCTTTTGTGAGCGAGAGAAAGAAAATTCAGTGTGATAAAAGTGTCATTGTGACCTCAGAGTAACAAAAGAGGAGACGGACAGCGTCCAGAAGAGAGTCAGATGTCCACCAGATACTGCAGCACAAGAGAGCGTCTGTCTGGGTAAATCACAAATGAGCTCTCTTTAATATCTCACTTGATTCTCCTTGACATGAAGGAGATGGAGAGAAAAGGGGACATAAAGTCCTGCTTTAATTACGTCAGTAGAGCAGTTTGTCGACTAACCTCCGCCCACAAGAATACGCGAAAAAGGGGGCGTGGTCTTGTTGCTCCCTCGTGGAGAAGAGGAAGTGTTGCGTTCGGTTCAGTTCGGTTCGGTTCGGTTCAGTTCGGTTGCGTTTGTCGCCATGTCGTTCAGACGCTGTTATTTTCATCCCGGAGTCAAATCACCTTTGTTTGGCCTTCAGGGGCTGTAGTTTGAGCGCGTTCATCTCCCCGTTATGGTAAGAGGCGGGACCTTTCCGGGCAACGTGAGCTAAGCTGCTGTCCAATCACAACACGGGAACCGCTGGCACAATCAGAACTCGTTACGTATTTCTAAAGGAGGGACTTCATAGAACGAGGAAATTCTCAGGCCGTTTTGAGGACAGTGAAAACAGCAGTATACAGAAAAGTAAATTGTGTGAAAAATACAGTTTTTTTACACATGAAACATGAACACATGTTATATTGCACACTGTAAACACAATCAAAGCTTTAAAAAAACACGAAAAACGGGACCTTTAAATTAAATTAAAAATAGCCAAATATATATTCAGCTATCGTTTTAGTAAAACTAACATAAAAAATTGGCAACATCCTGGAAGTAATGGCCACTTTTCGCAAAAAAAACCAAACAAAAAAAAACAAGACAAAACTAAATAAAAACAAAATTGTATTAAATTAAATATAAAAAAATGTATTAAATGAAAAAACATTTTTTTATTAAATTAAAATTAAAAATGTAATTTAATTTAATTTAATTTACAACAAAACAAAACAAAGCAAAACAAAACAAAATTATATTAAAGGGATAGTTGACCCTGAAATGAAAATAAACCCCTGCTGTTGTTCTAAAGCCTGTGTCCTTCTATCTTTTTCGGACTTCAAAAGCAGAAATAAAAAAAAATAGTCCTGCACGAGCTCCTTCCTATAATGGCAGTGGATGACAACTAGGCTAAAACATTACAAAAATGATACAACCTATCACGCAATGATACAGTGAGACGCGCGCCATATATGAAAGTGTTCAGGAGGCATACTATAAGGTTTTGCGAGAAAGAAACCGCATTATTCAGTCAAAATACTGAGCTAGGCCGTTACTCTGTGCGCGTTCCTGTGAGTACGTGCGAGCCGTCAGCAGCCGCTCACGCAATGTTGTCATGACTACCGGTACACAACATTCACTTCAGGAGGTTTACTTTATTATTAGTATTATTGTATTATTTCTTATCATAAACCTTATAGAGAAGACAAGAGTCGCATTTGTTTCTATTCAGCCTGATTTCTCAAAATGGTGCGTGTGTGTGCTTATCCTGGGTACGATGACAACAGTGCGAGTTATAGTAAGCATAAGCGACTGCTGATGGCTCGCACGCACTCACAGGAATGCTAACAGCCGAGCTCAGTATTTTGACTGAATAATACAGTTTCTTTCTCGCAAAACCTTATAGTATCCCTCCTGAACACTTTCATATATGGCGCGCGTCTCACATTGCGTGATACTTTTGTATCATTTTTGTATGTATATAATATATATGGACATGATAGGAAGGAGCTCGTGGAGGATTTTTTTTTTTTTACATTTCTGCTTTTGAGGTCCGAAGAAGATAGAAGGACACATCTTTTAAAGCCAGTAAAATATGGCTTTAATTTCATTTCAGGGTGAACTATACCTTTAAATTAAATATTTAAAAAAAATGATGAAATTAAAAAATAAACAAATTAATAAAATAAAATAAAAACTATATATAAAGTAATCTTTTTTTTTCTTTTTTTTTTAGTAAACTCACATTAAAAAGTGGCTCCATTCTGGAAATAACGTCCACTTTTCGCAATCAAAACAAATCAAAACAAAACAAGACAAAACTAAATAAATAAAATAAATGTAAAACAATCCAACGCTCTCCATTGACTTTGTATTGCGTGAGGCTGCCTCCTTGTCATTTCGGACTTATAACAAAAAACAGAACAATGTCTAAAAGCTGATATGTGACAAAGTGTACAGCAAACAAGCTAAACAAAACCCAGAACCAAAAACCCAGAAGTTTTTATAAGCTGTTGACCCAAAAAACGAGCTTTTAAGGACAAAAAAGCAGATACAGGCCAGCGAGACATGTTATATTACACTGAGCACTACACCCACTGGAGGGGAACGTGATCAGAGACAGGAAATATAATATATAAAACTGACATTTGGATATTTGACTTAACAGTGACAAAATGTTTACTGCACACATCGGCATACTGAGTGTCAGGATCCCAAAATTTACCCATTCTTCCTGCTGAAGCGTCACGTCTTATTGCCTTTATCCACTTTTGTCTCCTTAAACGCTCGTTTTTTTGGGTCGACAGCTTATAAAAACGTATTTCTGTGGTTTTTAGCTTGTTTGCTGTACACTTTGTCACATATCAGTTTTTAGACCTTCTTCTGTTTTTTTGTTATAAGTCCGAAATGACAAGGAGGCAGCCTCTAAGTCAATGGAGAGTGTTGGATTGTTTTCGCCCCCCCCGGTGTGGGCGTGGCCTAAATATGCTTTGTCTCTATGCTTTCCAGAAACACGACTTGTTGAACTATGTTGATAACGACGGACCTTGCGACCATAGTTGGCTAACCATGCTTTTGGGAAATGCACCCCTGAGCCGCTCAAAAATGATGCCTTCATGAGATATAAAGGCAGTGTAAACTGCATTAAGTCTTCTGGCCAGAAACGCAGAAGGGGTGGAAAAAGAATTGTGTTTCTACACACACACACACACACACACACACACACAATAATATCCAGCAGTCTTGACCTTGAAGATCTGTTGAATGGCTCTCGCTTTTTCCAATAAAATCTACAGCCAGCAGCTCACACAACACCAGCCACAAAAACACACAGTCCTGTCTCCAGACAGCAGACAAACAATTCATTGTTGCACGTGGAGACAATGGAAACGGGCAATTTGCAAATCTTAATTATTCAGCTGCTTCAAACACGCTGAAGATAAAGCATCAATGAGGAGAAGAATGGAGCTTCATTAGCCGCTGGTTAACGAGGACTAAGGGTTAAGAATCCAAACAAAAACTCAGAATGAGGATTTGTTCAGCCTGTCGAGGAGTGTTGTGAGAGATACTAATATCTCCATGTGTGTTTAACAGATCCGCGTCTGAGCTCATGAATATTAAAGCGAGCAAGTTTAAACCCAGTCTAATCGCTAGTCATCATGCGTCGCTGAAACAATGGGTTCATAAATTATTCCATGTCATTCATCACCCAGAGGCTTTAATTGCATGCAGATTAAATAATTGCATATAACTAATATCAGGAAAGATTTTTGACAGGTGTCAGATCTCTAGAGGATGTTTCGTTTTCCCAGCATCCTTCATAACATATCCATCATGTTGAGCGGGAAAGGTCACACGCCTCCATAGCCGGGTTTAACGCTGGCCACACAACGGGGAAAAAATGAATCGAAGACGACAAGAATGGAGTGTGATGAGATAAAGACAACAGCTATGCTCAGAATCGCATACTATTCTTGTGTGGTGTTTCTGCACTACCTGCAGAGGAGATGGTGCTGGATACTGGTAATGAATGTGACGCTTCATCCATTCAGCCTGATGGATGATGGTTCTGCGGAAGATGCTGCAGGAGACACATGGAGAACATCAACTTTATTAATGCAGACACACACACACAGATCCAATGACGTTACACACAGACTTGCTGTATAGTACACTGCATACTGCCTACTATTTAAAAAAAAAATATGTATAATCTCTGGAGTTTAAGAAGACATCTCCACAATAAACAATCAAATGACACACAGATGAAATGAGAACTGGGGGAAATTAAGGTTAACTAACACAATCGCAGGAATACTGTGTGTCTTCTTCATTCCATGCTGGCAGCGATGGAAAAAACATCTTACGTGGACGTAAAAATAAATGTTCACGCCACCTCAGTGATAAAACTTGAGCATTCGGATGCAATTTATTCACGGTGGAGGAGCGAGTTTTGATGAACACTGCTCATGTGGTCAATAACATGATTGTATGCTGTAAATAAAATGTCATATGCTTGGTATAATAAGAATAAATGCATATTTAATTTAATAATAGGAACATAATATCCTAATTATTTTTTAATTATTTAAATCTGTTTAAAAATAGGAAGATATATAGACGCACATTATAGTTAAAATGGTTTTCTGTCTTGTATTTTATCTCAAAATAAAGGATGTCATTTTATTCCACGCGGAAATAAGTGAACACAGCCTCTTATTTCCATGAGGTGAACATAATACTGCGGTTATTTTATCATATATAAATTACTGTTGTAATAACAGCCCATTTCAAATGTTTATGTGTTTTCTTCTTTTTATTTTTTGAGCGGTGATGAAATATATTGCTCTTGTAAATACGTGCCAGTGTTTCAGTAATAAAAGCCTAGATCTTTAAAACGCATCCAAATTACAGCGAAGTGCAACCGTACGGTGCTCTGCAGGGTCAAAAAGGATATAAACAGTGAATTTTTAAGTGGTATATTCGTGAAAACTCGGACGGCAATTAAATGACCACACAACCTTGGTGTTTGTCTAAAAACAGGAGGTAATTCAGCCGGGGATTTTAACGCGGATGGAGGGAGAAAAACACGGACATTCTGGATTCGGAAGGCAATAAAGTCACAGACTAGCCCCTGTCAATGATTAAAAAAAAACATGAGAAACAATTATCGTCCAAATAGGGCTTTTGACAATGAGCTGCAAACTCTGTTAAAAAATGCATCATACAGAGACGGGGAAGCATGGGGGGGGGGGGGTGTTATATGGTCAGGCGTCGTCCCTCTGGGCCCTGTGGAAAAACAGACATTAAGTGAGAGATTCGCCAGCCCTCCTGCAGTAAGACACGGCTCACTTCACCAGAACATCCCTAGAGATCCAACACGCGTCTCTGTGCTCCGCCATATCTGCAGACCATAACATCACAGAGACTTGAGGTGGGCTCTATTGACTTTTGACTACCTAGAACACCCTAGCACCCACCTAAACACCTCTAACAACATAGGACACCCTATAAACCATTTAGAACACCCTAGCAACCACATAAACACCTCTAACAACATAGGACACCCTATAAACCATTTAGAACACCCTAGCAACCACATAAAACGCCCCAGAACAACATAGAACCACTTTGAACACCCTAGCAACCACTTGGAACACCCTAGCAACAATTAAAAACTATAACAACCCCCCAAAACACCCTAGAACAACATCCTAGCAACTATTAAACACGCTAGTAACCACCCACAACACCCTAGAACAAAACAGAACACCCTAGCAACAATTAAACACAATGGCAACAACCCAAAACACCATAGAACAACACAGACCACCCTACCAACCACTTAGATCACAGTGGCAACAATAAAACACTGTAGCAACCACCCAAAACACCCTAGAACAACATAGAACACCCTACCAACCACTAGAACACCATAGCAACAATTAAACACTATAGCAACCACCTACAACACCCTAGAACAACATAGAACACCATGGCAACAATCAAACACTCAAGCAACAAATTAACACTATAGCAACCACCCAAAACACATTAGACCCACATAAAACACCCTACCAAACCACTTAGAACATCCTAGCAACAATCAAACTCTCTAGTAACCACCCAAAACACCAGACAACAACATAGAACACCCTACCAACCATTTCGAACACCCTAGGAACCACCAAAACCACCCTACCAACCACTTGAACACCCTAGCAACCCCCCAAAACACCCTAGAAAAACAAAGAGCACCCTAGCAACTATTAAACACGCTAGTAACGAACCACAACACCCTAAAAAATATAGAAATCCCTAGCAACAATCAAACACACTAGCAACTACCTACAACACCCTAGAACAAAACAGAACACCCTAGCAACAACTAAACACAATGGCAACCACCCAAAACACCATAGAACAACACAGACCACCCTACCAACCACTTAGAACAACCTAGCAACAACCAAACACTCTAACAACCACCCAAAACACCCTAGAACAACATAGAACACCCTACCAACAACCTAGAACACCCTAGTAACAACCAAACACTCTAACAACCACCCAAAACACCCTAGAACAACATAGAACACCCTACCAACCACCTAGAACACCCTAGCAACAACCAAACACTCTAACAACCACCCAAAACACCCTAGAACAACATAGAACACCCTACCAACCACCTAGAACACCCTAGTATCAACCAAACACTCTAACAACCACCCAAAACACCCTAGAACAACAAATAACACCCTACCAACCACCTAGAAGACCCTAGCAACAACCAAACACTCTAACAACCACCCAAAACACCCTAGAACAACAAATAACACCCTACCAACCACCTAGAAGACCCTAGCAACAACCAAACACTCTAGGAACCGCCCAAAACATCATAGAACAACATAGAACACCCTACCAACCACCTAGAACACCCTAGCAACAACCAAACACTCTAACAACCACCCAAAACACCCTAGAACAACAAATAACACCCTATCAACCACCTAGAAGACCCTAGCAACAACCAAACACTCTAACAACCACCCAAAACACCCTAGAACAACAAATAACACCCTACCAACCACCTAGAAGACCCTAGCAACAACCAAACACTCTAGGAACCGCCCAAAACATCATAGAACAACATAGAACACCCTACCAACCACCTAGAACACCCTAGCAACAACCAAATACACTAGCAACCACCTACAACAGCCTAGATCAACATAGAACACCATACCAACCACTAGAACACCCTAGCAACAACCAAACACTCTAACAAACACCAAAAACACCCTAGAACAACATAGAACACCCTACCAACCACCTAGAAGACCCTAGCAACAACCAAACACTCTAGGAACCGCCCAAAACATCCTAGAACAACATAGAACACCCTACCAACCACCTAGAACACCCTAGCAACAACCAAATACACTAGCAACCACCTACAACACCCTAGATCAACATAGAACACCCTACCAACCACTAGAACACCCTAGCAACAATCAAACACCCTAGCAACCACCTACAACACCCTAGAAAGCACATAAAGACCCTAGCAATAATATAAAACACTGTAGAAACCACTCAAAACACCTTAGAACATCACAAAAGTGGCAGAAAGTTTAATGGGCAAACGGCACACTTGTTTCAACAGAAAATGCAAAAACCTAGTAGTAACCCAAAAAATTCAGCAGTTGGTGTTTTGCGAAGGTTTCCTGGCACTGAATCAGAAACAGGAAGCCTGTACGTGCCAAAAGCCTGTGTTTCTGAGCAGTGAAAGACGCTCCTCATGAGGACAGAGCTCCCGCTGCGCCTCCTCCGTCTCACCTGTGGAGAAAACTCACACAAAGGAGTGATAATTACCTCCTTCATCTCGGACTAAAACACAGCTGCAAAAACAACACTCACTCATCACAAGCAAAAATAAAGAGCAAAACAAATTGCACATTTAAAACGGACAGCTAATCAACGCAAGAACTTTAATTTGCTTTCTCCTCAGATGCAAGGTTTTGGAAACGGGAAACTGATGTCACACTGTCTGTGTTTTCTCATTATGTGCTATGATTGTCTCTTCACTTCCAGAAAACGTGTGACAAATTACTTTTATTGTCTAACAAAGTGAGATGTCTGAGCGTTTGCGTGTCTGGTAAGACAAATGAACAAAGAAATTACATGTTAGAACATCCTAGCAACAATCAAACGCTCTAGTAACCACCCAAAACACCAGAGAACAACATAGAACACCCTACCAACCACTTCGAACACCCTAGCAACAATTAAACACTATAGCAACCACCTACAACAACAACATAAAACAACATAGAACACCCTACCAACCACTAGAACACCCTAGCAACAATTAAACACTATAGCAACCACCTACAACAACATAAAACAACATAGAACACCCTACCAACCACTTGAACACCCTAGCAACAATTAAACACTATAGCAACCACCTACAACAACCTAGAACACCCTACCAACCACTAGAACACCATAGCAACAATTAAACACTATAGCAACCACCTACAACACCCTAGATCAACATAGAACACCCTGGCAACAATCAAACACTCTAGCAACAAATGAACACTATAGCAACCACCCAAAACACATTAGAACCACATAAAACACCCTACCAAATCACTTAGAACATCCTAGAAACCACCTACAACAACATAGAACAACATAGAACACCCTACCAACCACTAGAACACCATAGCAACAATTAAACACTATAGCAACCACCTACAACAACCTAGAACAACATAGAACACCCTACCAACCAATTGAACACCCTAGCAACAATTAAACACTATAGCAACCACCTACAACGACATAGAACAACATAGAACACCCTACCAACCACTAGAACACCATAGCAACAATTAAACACTATAGCAACCACCTACAACAACCTAGAACAACATAGAACACCCTACCAACCACTAGAACACCATAGCAACAATTAAACACTATAGCAACCACCCAAAACACCCTAGATCAACATAGAGCATTCTAGCAACTATTAACCACTCTAGTAACCACCGGTAATCAAAATATCCTACCTAGGAAATTACGACCATTATCAGACTAATATCTCGACTCAAAGTCTCTCTAGAGAGAACAACGGTTTATAAATCAAATAAATGAATGCTAACGTGCATCTTTGCTTCATCTACAGTTGTTTGCTGATCTGTTAGAGCAGCGTGTCTATGTAAAACTGAGCCATAGTTAACAAGAGAGCGTGTGAAGATGAAACTTCTGACGGCGTCTAACGTCTGCCGTTTATGAATTTACAATCCAGCTGATCCACCGCACAGCAGCTGTGGGCTAAATGTCATTTAAACACAGAAAACATGTGGCACACGTGCCTCAGGCTCAACAGATACTCCAGTCTATTAACGCTGAAGAGGAAGTGGATGATAAATGGACGTTTCTGTAACGTAATTATTGTCCTTTAACACAATCGGTCTCATGGACCGTTCCTGGTATGCGTGCACTGTGGCTTTAAGCCCCTCCATTATCTGCCCTCTCACTATGATAATGTATTTCAGAAGGGCATTTTATAGCTTTTTTCGTAGCTCAAGAGACATAATGGAGCTCTCATTTATCATTCAACTTTTTCATATGTGTTTCACAGAGTACTCTTTAGGCTCATTGACACTAATTGTGTTGATATAAGGAGTGAATCTCATACAAACTGTCAGGAACATATTTCACCTCAAAATCACAATTACATTTTGCATAAATAAAATTAAGCCAATTTTTAGGTCCATTAATTCTCATTGCTGTAATGCAAAACATTAATTCATGTTTCTTTTCAAACATATTAAATCAAATTGAAAGGTGTATTGCTTTGGAAAGGGTTAATATAATATAAATATGAAAAATATGACATGATATACACATATATACACCGATCAGGCATAACATTATGACCTAAAATTGTGTTGGTCCCCCTTTTGCTGCAAAAACAGCTCTGACCCGTCAAGGCATGGACTCCTCTAGACCCCTGAAGGTGTGCTGTGGTATCTGGCACCAAGATGTTAGCAGCAGATCCTTTAAGCGCTGTAAGTTGGGAGGTGGGGCCTCCATGGATCGGACTTGTTTGTTCGGCACATCCCAAAGATGCTCAATTGGTTTGAGATCTGGGGAATTTGGAGGTCAAGTCAACACCTCAAACTTGTCGTTGTGCTCCTCAAACCATTCCTGGACCATTTTTGGACAGGGGTCAGCATGGGCACCCTGACTGGTCTGCGGCTATGCCGCCCCATACACTACAAACTGAGATGCACTGTGTATTCTGACACCTTTCTATCAGAACCAGCATTCATTTCTTGAGCAATTTGAGCTCCAGTAGCTCGTCTGTTTGATCGGACCACACGGGCCAGCCTTCGCTCCCCACGTGCATCAATGAGCCTCGGCCGCCCATGAGCCTGTCGCCGGTTCTCCACTGTTCCTTCCTTGAGCACTTTTGATAGAGACTGACCACTGCAGACCGGGAACACCCCACAAGAGCTGCAGTTTTGGAGATGCTCTGACCCAGTCGCCATCACAATTTGGCCCTTGTCAAACTCACTCAAATCCTTACGCTTGCCCATTTTTCCTGCTTCAAACACATCAACTTTGAGGACAAAATGTTCACTTGCTGCCCAATATATCCCACCCACTAACAGGTGCCGTGATGAAGAGATAATCAGTGTTATTCACTTCATGTTATGCCTGATCGGTGTATATTTATATATGTGTGTGTGTATGTGTGTGTATTTACACACATATATTATATATTTTCAAACTTGTTTTTTACTTTTATCACGATTCATCGATTTGACAACACTTTGTGTTTATTTACTTTTTGTAAATATTTACAATTTATAAAATAATTTAAATAAATGTATTTGTATTATGAGTAAAAACATTTAGCTTTTTTTTACATGCTTCATTTTAGGACATTTCTTTTTGAGATTCACCCACAGACCTTAAAATAAAATAAAAAATGTAGACAGCACAGATCATTTGATGATAATTTCCTTTGAGATATTTAGATCTCTGACTACGGGATCTAATCAGTCTGAGCACAGTTTGACATCTCTTTTCAAACTATCAAAAAAGATATGCGATTTCTGGAGTTTTTTTGCTCAGGAGAAACATCTCCATTTAATCTGATAGAGCAGTCGAGGAGAAACATTTAAGATATTTGCTATATTCGAGTGTTTTCTGGAAGACTCTCAGAATTTGCGACCCCTGGATAAAACTGAAACCCACCATTGGAGGTTGTGAGTGAGATGCTAAAGGAGAACCGGCTCGATGAAGCACGGCTTCTTCTGGAGTTTTAACGTTTCTACAGAGCACAATCCTCAGGATCCCTCTGGGCCACACACACACACACACACACACACACGATCCGACCTCCCCCTCGCTGTCTGACAGCGCTCCATCAAACCCAGGCCGGCCTCTCGCTCTTTGTTTCCATAGAAACGGCAGTCTGTGGAAAAGTACAAGGAAAAAGATGGAGTGAAAAAGAGCAAAGACAAACAGGAAACAATAGTTGATGTGAGAGGAAACACTGTGATATTACACACACACACACACACACTGGAAACACTGTACTGAGAACCTGATGCATCTTGTGGAGACAGTTGAGGATTGATCCTCAGAATCACTTTCGAACAAGAATCCAGAACATAGAAAGTAGACATGAAACCAGAAGTCACTAGTTGGACTAGAAGCTAAATAAACAAATGTCAAACCACCCCAAACACAAAAGGGGGAGTATGAACATAAAACCGAACTTAAATAAAATAGACAACAACCCAAAAAAAATTGGTCACACAGCTTGAAAGTTCTAGCAAATTATTTCAGCTGTTCATTATTTAACCAGACTAGATTTTTGCATATTGTATATTCAGTGGCTTTGTAAATATCACAATAACAAACAACTATACTACCTTGAAGGATTAGTTCACTTTTAAATAAACTTTTGCTGACAATTTACTCACCCCCATGTCATCCAAGATGTCCATGTTTTTCTTTCTGCAGTCGAAAAGAAATTAAGGTTTTTGATGAAAACATTCCAGGATTTTTCTCCATGTAATGGACTTCAATGGGCTCCAAACGGTTCAAGGTCCAAATGACAGTTTCAGTGCAGCTTCAAAGGGCTTTAAACGAAACCAGACGATGAATAAGAGTCTTATCTAGCGAAACCATCAGTTTCTGCGAGAAACCGAGCAGTATTTATGCTATTATTTTACCTCTTATCAGATGAAAGTGATCATCTCTGAGCTCCGCCATAACTTCCGCTAAGTGAGGTCAAAATACGAGTGTGGTCATAGATGTATCGATCGTAGATGCCTCATTCTACTGATCTGTGCAGGCGCTAATGAGGCATCTACGTATACATCTATGACCACGCTCGTATTTTGACCTCATTTAGCGGAAGTTATGGCGGAGCTCAGAAATGATCACGTTTGTCTGAAAAGAGGTAAAATAATAGTATAATAACTGCTCGGTTTCTCGCATAAACTGATGGTTTCGCTAGATAAGACCCTTATTCATCGTCTGGTTTCGTTTAAAGCCCTTTGAAGCTGCACTGAAACTGTCATTTGGACCTTGAACCGTTTGGAGCCCATTGAAGTCCATTATATGGAGAAAAATCCTGGAATATTTTCATCCAAAACCTTAATTTCTTTTCGACTGCAGAAAGAAAGACATGGACATCTTGGATGACATGGGGGTGAGGAAATTATCAGCAAAAGTTAATTTAAAAGTGAACTAATCCTTTAATTAAATCTCTGAATATCACTTAAAGGGTTAGTTCACTAGTTAGTAGAATCAAAATTTCCTGATATTTTACTCACCCGTGTCATACAAGATGTTCATATCTTTCATTCTTCAGTCGAAAAGAAATTACATTCCAGGATTTTCCTCCATATAGTGGACTCAACGGGGACCAACGGGTTGAAGGTCCACATTGCAGTTTCAAAGAGCTCGACACGATCCCAGCCGAGGAATAAGGGTCTGATCTAGCGAAACCATCTGCCATTTTCTAAAAAAAGATATATATTTATATTCTTTTTAACCACTAATGCTTGACTGTTCTGCGATGTGCCACGCATTACATAATCACGTAGGTGAAAGTACCTATTTCACCATCATTGCCCTGCAGTAATAACAATACATTTCTGCCCTTCTTTTGGGATTTTAGATCTTAATATCTATACATTTCTCTATTTCACCATCAGTATAGTATAAGCAATATGATAACAACATAACTAGATGCCACTTGCTGAATTGATGCAAAAAGAGATGACTAAACACTGCATTGCAATTCTGTTTGAAATGTTTGTCATTGTATATGGCAAACTGTTTCATTTACATTATATACTGAACAGCAAATGAGTGTTAGACCCCTAACATACTCCATACAAATACGGAAAGTATGTCCGACAGGACTGTGCACTTGCACACGTCTTTGCGTACTTAATATAAAGTACACAAAGTGTGTAAAGTATTTGTTTTCTGGCTTTAGTATAAAAAAACTGTGTGAAAGGTGGAGGGGCAGAAGTGAGTCTCTCTCTGTGCTGAATGGCGCCTGAGATTGTGCTGAGAAGAGCCACAAATCTCCTCTCGGCTCGGCACGTCTGACAGCAGGTGCTAAAAGTGTGTGTGTGTGTGTGTGTGTGCATGTGTTTGTGAACTTCACTGCCAGTTCTTCAGCAACACACACTCTCTACCAGGACACTGTGATATTGAGAGCATGCATGTGTCGTCTTCCTGTTTCACAGTGGATCTCTGTCTAAACCACACTGCAAAAAAAAAAAACCTCTTAGTATTTTAGACTTGTTTTACAGTACAAATATACAAAATACATTTACTTGAGAAGCAAAGTCACTTAAGGTATTAAGTATTGTGTACTTTTAGTAAATAATATCAAAATTAAGTACGTTTATACTTAAAGGGTAACTTCAGCGATTTAGCATTAAGCTTTGTATCAGTAAAAACCGGGTAGTATATATTTGAATGATCGTGCTTCCCTCCCTCATATCCCCCTGAGACGAGATATTTATGTATTTTGATTCTGGAAAAAAGCCTCTGATGTCGCAAATATCGCCATTTAGCGTCATCTGAGGCTTTTTTGGCCAGAGGCTAGAGACTACAGCCAGTAGAAGGAGCTAGTTCTGCGTGATTTCAACCCGCCCATAGTGGTGGGATCTCACTCACAGAATATAAATGCGAAACGGCCACTTGGCTCGGGCATTTATAATAGAGCGGTGTGGAGCAAAGCGAGTGTTCTCCATTAATGCCTATGAAAGTTAAGCTTCCATAGGCATGAACTGAAAACCCGTTAGACTGGACACGCACTGTGAATGACTGTTAGGCCATGAATGAATACTGGCCGTGATAATTTTAGTTTCGGTTTAAAATTAGCGCCAATTTGGGGGCGGGTTGCTTGAATTGTGGGTTCATGAAAACACAACAACAAAACGGTACAATGACAAACTCACTTAAATAGGCGCATTTCGCTTTGAAACCAAATCTTCCGCGATCATCTGGTCTGTCATCTCACTCTCTGATGAATGAGATCTGACTCCTGCTGTGTTTGTGCTGTGACTCTCGTTCGGCTCGTGCTGTATTGAGCAGAGACACGTTCAGTTTTTAATTGTAGTGTCTGTTCTCTAACTGAACTAAATTATTTTATTACTATAAAAATCAAAACGACGGTGGGGTGGTGCCGCGGTGGGCAAGTGATGTAACCGGTAGGCGTGGCTTTGGGAGTGGCCTCGTAGGGCAGCGAAGCAAGTGCATTCTGGGAGTTGTTGTCTTTCATCCACATGAGCCAAAAATACATTTTCTGGCTTTTCTCAGTCTAGAAGGCACAACTTCTAAAATAATTCCACATTTCTACTACATAAATGACCCAATTTAAATACACATTCATCTTTCCAGTGGTGAAATATCCCTTTAAAACAATCCCAGCTAACGGAACGTTAATCCCACAGACTGTAGATGCTTTCAAACGTGGTCTTAAAACCCACCTTTTTAGCAGAGCTTTTGATTGATTTGTAACACTAATTTTTCAGTTTTATTTATTCTTATTTATTTTTATTACATTTTTATTGTTTTAAATCTGTAGCACTTTGAGATTTTGTTTAATGTAAAGTGCGTTACAAATAAAATGTATTATTATTATATTCTCAGAACTTTGGCTAACGTTGTGGCAAGGTTATGAACAAACATTCTTCCAGTGTTGTTAATGGAACGTTCATTCAAAGTTATCTGATGTTAGCACAAAATGTCAGCACAAAAACTTTACTTATACACAATTTACTTGCTACTGAATGTTCAGAGAACATTCAAAAGTAACGTTCCCATAATGTTTGGAAAATTATCAAATGGAATGTTCCCTTACTGTTCGCATAACCAAGAAAAAACATTCAGAGAACATTCAGAAATAACGTTCCCATAATCTTCTCAGGACATATTATTTTTTAGCTGGGAAGCCACTTAATTTTGATGAACTTTTCAGAAAACATGACTTTATATCTTGCCATTTTGCTTCTAAAGTGAATGTATGTTGACTTGACAATGTTAAGATATGTTACAGTGAACCAAGACAAAAATACTTGTGTAGAAAGTCATTTTTTGGTGTCACGTGTGGGTATGTTGGTGCTCTGAGGAGGCCGGATGTTTGGTTTGAGCGGGGTGTGAATGATCTAACTGTACTGAGACTATGTGTTTGCAGCTGGAAGTGTTGACGTTTTTTTAAGGGCTCTTGGCTGAGGCACATCATGCCCTCTAATCTCCCAGCATGCACGAGGACGCCACCCTTACAGTCCCTCTAATCCACTTCCTGCGCTTTGATCCCTGATTGGCAGCATGTTGTGCGTCTGAGAGGGTTTCTGCTCCGGTAGCGGGTCGGTTGTGGCGGTACTGCCAGTTTACTGTATTTCACAGTGTGACTATTTTTAATAGGAAACTAAACAGCTGTTCTGAACACAAGTGAGCTGCCTGGCTGTATACTGCCTATATAAGAGCTAACTGCAACAGCATGCCCTTTTTATGAATCTCCAACTCATGAAATGTAATTTACATGAGGGGATTCCAATTTTTGTCCTGATGCTACTGAGGGCCCTATCATACACCCGGCGCAATACAACGCCAGGTGCGACGCAAGTGTTTTTTGCTATTTTCAGCCGGACGCAGTTATCATTTTCACGTGCAGCGTCACGTTGTTTAAATGGCAAACGCACTCGCGCCCATCTGTTCGCCCATGGGTGTGTTGGTCTGAAAACCAGGTGTGATCAGGCGCATTGTTGGTGAGTTGCTATTTTGAGGAACTGAAAACGACTGCGCCATTGACCAACAAAAACCTGCTCTAAAGTCAATAGTGCAGTATTTTTTGTGTTATTTAAAGAGCGTGTTAGTAATATATGCCTATAGGCGGGTGCACACCGCGCGTACACTCTGCTTATTACACACACAGGGATGCGCAGCAGCACACACACGCCAAATATTACAAATAAAAGGATTCCTCTCGGAAGAGACGTTCAGTCTTTCCGCTCACAAATTCCGCCATGTAAATAGCAAATCTGTCATGGTGCAAGTGTAACCCCTCGTGTTCGAACCGCCGGCTCCAAGCGGGACTTGAACCCGGGTCTGCAACCTCTAGCATCAGTCGCTAGAGTGTCTCTTGGGATCAGAGGAGTGAGGTTTACCCACACAGCGACTACTAGCTGGCCTCCGTTACAAAAGCGCAACTGGCTTTTAAAGGCCCACTGAAATCAAAATAAAGTTTTTTAGCTTTTAGTATGATTATCTTAGCCTTAAGGTTATGAATAAACTGGTGTGTTCCAAAACAATGACAAAATTCGCATTTAGGAGATATAAGCATTCAAAACTTACAGTCTCTCACTTCCGTTAAAACGAATAACAGATTTTGATTACATCATCGCAGACTTCACCTTCTCATCAAATCTTCTGTCCAATCAAATGCGCTGTAGAATCTGAAGTCCCGCCCCCTGCTTTATAAATAGACCCTGAACTGTCTGAAAACGGTCAGTTGTTCATGCATTTACTATTTTCTACATGGTGAATGGCACATAGCGCACTATATATGCGATAGGAAACGATTCAGACTTCAGTGTAAATATGTTTTCAATTGAGGCGAATGAAGTCTGGGTTCACGATAGTTTCACGCAGCGCACACACACACACACACACATAGTTTAGAGCAGAGCCGTTGACTACATACACGAGAGCGCAGTGCGGATCATATGCGCGAGTCGGCGCAGACAACAAAACATATCGGACCCATTTAAATGCTGCACAAAATGCTGTATTTCAAGGAGATATGGAGGAGATTATGATGATAAACGGTTAGATTCGGAGGAAACTGGCATTAAAAAAACTGAAAGGTTCTGGTCAAAACGCTATTGGCGGTTTCAAAAAAAGGGGAGGAGCTGCTAACAGCTGGAGCCGTTTGAGGGGAAATTACGTCAACACATTGAATAATGCTGCGCGTTCCAAGCATAGACAGCAAAAAAATATGGACGACGCGACTTCATTGACTTCCGCTGACCATAGTTGAAGCTTTCGTAGGCCCGCTCACGGCGCTGACATCTTGGGACCGAGTCTGCGCAGTAGAGAGCAGTTGAGAGCAGGAAGTAGAGGCGCGATTATCAAAAGCCCGCCCACACTCTCACAGATGCATAACAATTCATTATGATGGTGTGAAATAAACAGTTATAGAAATGTTAAAGCTCCAATCTCCTCCCAAAAATCCCGAAAAAGTCTGTTAGTGCCTCAGTGACAACTTCACTCAGAGAAGCTGTCAATCTCAGCTGTCAATCTTGACGTCACACCCCCCGTTTTTATAGCATAACATAACTCACTAAAACTAAACTTATTTAAAAAACGAACACTTGAAACGAAATCATCGTAATAAAAACTGCCTAAAATGACTGAAACCATCTTTAGGAAACAATTATTTGAAGTGTAATTTAATTGTTTAGTGTGTCTCGCGTCCATTCAAATACATGGAGAGGTGGGGTTTAGGAGCTATACTGGGACCAGCCACCGGGGGGCGATCGAGGCGCGGAAGCTTCAGTTTGACAGGAGCACTACAGGCTTGGTTCCAAGGCACTTCAGTGGGCCTTTAAAGGGAATGGGAGATGAGACTCTGATTGGTTTATTGCACGTTGCGCTCAAAACACACCCATGACTCATTAAGAGACTAGTTACAAACCTTTTTTTTTTCGTCGTTAAACTAGCAAAAGTGGATTCGTCATGTGCCCAGATCATTAAAATAGGGCCCTTAATCTACACACAACCCAAAGTGCAGACACAAGGATTCTTGATGCACAATGGCAACAAAGTCCGAGCCAACAGAAGGTCTACTGTGGCACAAGTCACAAAATTGTAATGAAAGTTATGGGACCAATCAGAGTGCCTATGATGATCCCTTCCACCACCTACAATGGGCATGCGAGTGTATGAACTGGAGCTTTGAGCACTGGAAGAAGGTCCCGTTTTCTTTTACATTAAGTGAATGACAGTGTTCGTGTGCGCCTTATAACTGGGGAATTGATGGTACCAGTATGCAATGTGGGACGACAACAAACAGTGGAGAGAGTCTGCTGCTCTGGGCAATGCTCTGCTGGGAAATCCTGATTCTGGCCATTGTAGATGTAAAAACCAGGAACAGTCATTCATGACAATGGTGTTCCCTAATGCCAGTGACCTCTTTCACACCACACACATTGTTCAGGAATGGTTTGAGGAACATGATAAAGAGTTCAAAGTGTTGCCCTGGCCTCCAAATTCCTCAGATCTCAATCCAATTAAGCATCTGTGGGATGTGCTGGGATGTGGTTCGATCCACGACTCTCTCAGACTTATCATTTTTGTGAAGCTGCTTTGAAACAATCTGTATTTAAAGTGCTATATAAACAACTCGACCTTGACCTTGGAAAGCATATAGCGACAATATTGGATTTTCAGGAACAGTCTTCACATTGGGAGTGATGCCGTCTAGATAGGCTGCTCATTGCGGTTTGGAAAAGATTCGGTCGGAGTCACTTCCTCACACTCAGACGGCTCACACCTTCAAAACAAACAGAAGGAGCAGTGAGTCAGCTTTATGACCATTTCCACGGTATATTCACCCGTATCTGCTCATCTCTGACTGCTTATATGAACACAGATCTCACAGCCTGAAAACAATCAGTCTGCTTATGACAGAGCAGCGCTATCTTCAGATGATCTGAGGTCATCTGACTCTCAACAAAAAGCACATGACTCCTGTTGATGTCTCCCCTTAAGCGCAGATTGAATTATGATGTTCCACATGACTTTTAAAGGCATAGTTTAGGAATCCAAAGATAAAAATGTCCTAGTGGAACAGTGTATTTATCCATGTTCATAAACAAAAGTATTTTGGTAACACTATACAATAAGGTTCCATTTGTTAACGATATTAGGTAACATGAACAAACAAACAAAAAAATACTTCTAAAGCATTTATTGATCTTAGTTCGTGTTCATTTCAACATTTACTAATACATTATACAAATCAAAAGATGAATCTGTTAATAATAACGGCCCTGAACTGACAATGAACAGATGCATTTTTATTAACTAACATTCACAAAGTTTAATAAATACTGTAATAAATGTATCATGCATTAAAACTGACAGAGCCTTATTGTAAAGTAGCACCAGTATTTTTGTCTATTTTTTTTTTTTTTAAATATCTACAAATACTCAAAAAAAGATTAATTTACTTGGGAAGCAACACTCCATAAGATATTAAGACTTGTTTTATTCATATCAGACTGTCCTCCTAAAAAAAAGGAGTTTTTCAAGCACTTTATTACGACCTTTATTTACGTTTTAAATAGGGCTGAATATCACGCGATTAATCACATCCAAAATAAAAGTTTATGTTTACATAATATATGTGTGTGTACTCTGTTAATTATTATTTATATATAAATACACACACACAAGCATGTATATATTTAAGAAAAAAATATTATTTTTATATATAAAACATTTATATTTATATATATTATAGATTATATAAATGTATATACAGTATATACATGCAAATATTTCTTAAATATACACATGAATGTGTGTGTATTTATATATAAATAATAATTAACAGAGTACACACACATATATTATGTAAACACAAACTTTTATTTTGGATGCGATTAATCTTTTGACAGCCCTAGTTTTAAAGTCATGTGCCCTCTAGCTGGCGTAAAAATAATGACAGTGTCGTGTTACGTCTGTCGTGATGTTACCAATCAAAATGAGTGTTCATTTAAATGCAATGTGTGACCACCATTTGTCATATTTCCATTTAGCATAAATAGTTTTTTATTAACAACTACACCCACCCCTAAACCTACCCAGTGATTTAAAGTGCATATACACTTTATGAGCACATGCGTTCCCTGGGATCGAACCCACGATTGCATGATCACATGAATTTGTATTTTGCAATGCTCTACCACTTGAGCTACGCAAAACCCGAAATACGTCGCAAATAAAAGGGAACAATGAATTAAAATGAAAGTGTCCTTTTGTCGATAGGGGCGCAACTTTAGCAAACGCTCCTATGGGTCGTATTTCATGAATTAAAATGAAGTGTCCTGTTGTCGATAGGGGCGCAACTTTAGTAAACGCTCCTATGGGTCGTATTTAATTAATTAAAATGAAGTGTCCTGTTGTCGATAGGGGTGCAACTTTAGCAAACGCTCCTATGGGTCGTATTTAATTAATTAAAATTAAAGTGTCCTGTTGTCGATAGGGGCGCAACTTTAGCAAACGCTCCTGTGGGTCGTATTTCATGAATTAAAATGAAAGTGTCCTGTTGTCGATAGGGGCGCAACTTTAGTAAACGCTCCTATTGTCAGGGTTGCTGAATGACACAAACAGGTAAGTTGAAAGGATATTTATTTAACACAAACATATAATGGTCACGGCAGACAGGAAGAAGTGATGAGATAAACTGGAGTGGTAACTGATGAAGTGTTCTGAATGAGTCTCTTATCTGATGCAGGATGGAAGTCGGGATGGTGAAAGTTCAAGGCTGGTGATCTGAAGAAGGCAGGCTGGTTGAGGAAGGATCGTCGGATGAAGGAACACAGGTAAGTCTTCTGAAGGTAAGGATCGAGTGAGTGAGTCAGTATGGCGATGTAGTATCGACGAGACCTGACAATGACTGTAGGAACTGAAGGTGCTTATAACAGGAAGTGCAGTGATGGGGAATTAGGGACAGGTGATGAACACAGGTGCGGTGAATCAGAACTCGGGTGAAGCGGAGCGGATGGGCGGAGTGTAGAGGTCTGACGCTGATGCATCTGTGACAGTACCCCCTCCTCCACGGCCAGCTCCTGAGGGCCGAAAGACCCGACGACGGGGCCGACCTCGACCTCTCGGCGCCGGACGATTGGGATGAGATGAGTGAAAGTCCTGTAGGAGCATAGGGTCTAGTATGTCATCACGATGAACCCAGCATCTCTCCTCAGGTCCAAAACCCTCCCAGTCCACGAGGTACTCCAGTTGATTGCCCCGTCGTCGGGAATCGAGAATGCCCTGGACCTGGTAGATGTTCTCGTCAGCGGGGTCCACGGGAGGAGGAGGTACCTCATCAGCGCCAGGCTCTGAGGAGTGAGGAAACAAAGGATCAGTATAGGGTTTGAGCAGGGAGACATGAAATGAAGGTGAGATGCGGTAGTGTGCAGGGAGTGATAACCGGTAGGTGACGTCGTTGATCTGCCTCTGTATTGCGAATGGACCTATATATCGGGGACTCAGCTTACGACAGGGCTGACAGAGACGGATGTCCCGGGTGGAGAGCCAGACCTTTTGCCCTGGTTGATACCTCGGAGTCGCAGATCTTCTAGCGTCGGCCTGACTCTTGTGTCTCCGAACAGCCCTTTGGAGATGAACATGAGCTGAGTCCCAGACCCTCTCGCTCTCCTGGAACCAATGATGGACTGCTGGAACATCTGAAGGCTCACCTGATCAGGGAAACAGGGGCGGCTGGAAGCCGAGTATGCACTGAAACGGCGTGAGACCAGTAGTAGACTGTTGAAGGGAATTCTGTGCATACTCGGCCCAGGGTAGATACCTGCTCCAGCAGTCTTGATGGTCATGGCAGTAGGATCGAAGATACCGTCCGACCTCTTGTATCTTCCGCTCAGTCTGGCCATTGGACTGGGGATGGTATCCTGACGTCAAGCTGACTGTGACTCCCAGAAGGTTGAAGAAGGCTCTCCATACCCTGGATATAAACTGAGGTCCGCGATCGGAGACGATATCTTCTGGTAACCCAAAGTGACGAAAGACTTGGTTAAATAATGCTTCTGCCGTTTCGAAGGCAGTGGGAAGACCTGGCATAGGGATGAGTTTACAGGCCTTCGAGAAACGGTCAACAACCACCAGTATACATGTTTGAGATTGAGAAGAAGGGAGATCGGTAACAAAGTCTATCCCCAGATGGGACCACGGCCTGGTTGGAATAGGCAAGGGTACTAATTTACCTTCTGGGAGCCGACGAGGGACCTTGGCCATGGCACAGACTGAGCAGCCCTTAACGTACTGGGACACATCCTGGCTCATACTGGGCCACCAGTACCGACGTTGAAGGAGCGAGAGGGTCTGTTGACTGCCTGGGTGTCCAGAGCCCAGCGAAGTATGGACCGAGTCCATGAGGGACGGACGTAGACGCGTGGGAACATAAGTCCGTCCCACTGGCCCTCCCGGCGGAGCAGGTTCGGTTCGGGTGGCGTCGGCTATATGGTCATCTATACCCCACTGGATGGGACTAACAATCAAGGCTGGAGGGAGGACAGGTTCTGGTTCTGGAGTGAAGGTATCGGGTTGATGTATACGAGATAGTGAATCAGCCTTGACATTTTTGTCCCCTGGACGGTATGTTACCTTGAAGTTGAATCTTGTAAAGAAAAGGGACCAGCGAGCTTGACGAGTGTTGAGTCTTTTGGCCTCTCGAAGGTATTCCAGATTTCGGTGGTCTGTGATGACTATAAAGGGATGTTTCGCTCCCTCCAGCCAGTGTCTCCATTCCTCCAGAGCTAGCTTGATAGCCAGCAGTTCCCGGTTGCCGATATCATAATTCTGCTCCGCCGGGGACATCTTCTTGGAGAAGAAGGCACATGGATGGAGTCGAGGAGGCTTCCCCTGCTGTTGAGAGAGGATCGCTCCTACCCCAGTGTTGGACGCATCCACTTCGACGGTGAAAGGAAGATCTGGATTGGGATGCACAAGGGTAGGAGCGGAACTGAATGATTGCTTCAACACATCAAACGCTTGGGTGGCTTCAGAGGTCCAGGACAGAGACTTGGCCCCTTTTTTCAGGAGTGAGGTGATAGGAGCACTGATTTGACTGTAACCTTGAATGA
This sequence comes from Gobio gobio, assembly GCF_949357685.1. Lineage (NCBI taxonomy): Eukaryota > Metazoa > Chordata > Actinopteri > Cypriniformes > Gobionidae > Gobio > Gobio gobio. Next base: position 5,740,825 of record NC_137101.1, on the reverse strand, counting down.
ATCTACGGTAGAAGTTTGCGAAGCCCAGGAATCGTTGCAGCTCTTTGATGGTGATGGGTAATGGCCAGTTGGCAACGGCATCCACCTTCCTCTGGTCCATGGTGACTCCCTGAGGAGTGATCACATACCCTAGGAAGTGGAGGGTTTCTTGATGGAACTCACATTTCTCAAGTTTTAGATACAGCTGATGATCCCGAAGACGTTGGAGAACTGACTTGACATGAAGGCGGTGTTCAGACAGGCTGGTAGAATATATAAGGACATCATCGATGTAGATTATAACGAACTGGTTCAGGTAATCTTTAAATATCTCATTCATAAACCCCTGGAAGACCGCTGGAGCATTGGACAGCCCGAAGGGCATGACGCGGTACTCATAGTGGCCTGCAGGAGTGATGAATCCGGTCTTCCACTCATCTCCCTTTCTAATTCTAATTAAATTATAAGCACTACGGAGATCAAGTTTAGTGAATACCTTTGCACCACGAAGCTGTTCCAAGGCGGCTGGGACCAGAGGAAGAGGATACCTATACTTGACGGTGGAATTATTGAGGGTCCGGTAATCTATACAGGGGCGCAAGCCTCCGTCCTTCTTACCGACGAAAAAGAAGCTTGAAGCAGCAGAGGAAGTAGAAGGTCGGATGTATCCTTGGTGAAGTGCCTCCTCGATGTACTCCTCCATGGCCTTCTGTTCTGGGATGGACAGTGGGTAGATTTTACCACGCGGTAGGACCGCCCCAGGCAGTAGGTCAATCGCACAGTCCCATGGCCGATGTGGTGGAAGTTTCGTGGCCAGCTGCTTATCGAAGACATCCTGGAACGCCCGGTAACTGTGAGGAATCTCATGATGGTCGTTAATAGCTGGGCTTTCAATGGAGGTAGTACACATGGAAATCTTTTGGACGGGTAATGAGTGATGGTGAGACACCCTTTTAACCTGAGATAAACAGCGTGAAAAGCAGTTACTTCCCCATTGACGAACCTCTCCCGTAGACCAGTTGATATCTGGAGAATGAAGTTCCAACCACGGGCGTCCCAGGATGATATCTGCCGTAGAACCCTCCAACACCAGAAAAGACAATTCCTCTTGATGAAGACAACCAACTTTCATTGTTACAGAGGGGCTGCGGTGACATATCCTCCCACGACCGAGCGGTCTGCCGAGGATGGAATGCACTTGAAGAGACTGCGGGATGGATTCATGGTGGACTTGTAGCTTTTGAAGAGTGGAACGGGAGATAAAGTTACCAGCGGACCCAGAGTCGATTAGCGCTTGTGCTGGAAGAGAGTGCTGACGATGTGAGATCTGAACAGTAGTGTATTTCAGTTGAGAAATGGGTGATGGAAGATGTACTGTACTCACCGCCGGTCGTGGGGGACGAACTGGACAAGAGACTAGCAGGTGGCCAGCGGATCCACAGTATAGACACAGGTTGTTAGAGATACGTCTCTGGCGTTCAACTGCTGATAAATGTGCAGAACTGAGGTCCATGGGTTCTGGTGTTAGAGGGTTGACTGTGGTGGAAGGACGAGGAGGAGGCAGTGCAGGTTGAGCGAGCAGACAGGCAGTGCGGCGTTGGTCCACTCTGATGGAATGCTGAATGAGACTTTCCAAACCAATGGCATCATCATGAATGGTGAGTTGTAACCGGATCTCATGATCTAACCCTTGCCGGTAGGCGGTGATTAAAGCCGGCTCATTCCATCCACTAGAGGCTGCTAGGGTTCGAAACTGAAGGGCATATGAAGAAACAGATGACTTGCCTTGTCGTAGATGAAATAATTGATCATGAACTGATAAAGCATTAGCGACTGGAGAAAATACAACCCGGAAGTGACTAATAAAGTTGTTCAGGGTCTCAGTCACAGCTCCTTTCGCTTCCCAAAGCGATTGTGCCCAAAGCAATGCTCTTCCAGTGAGAAGGGAAATGAAGAAAGCTACCTTAGATCTCTCGGAGGCGAATTGTGATGCGTTCATCTCCATGAACAGCTCGCACTGCAGGAGAAATCCGCTGCACTCCCCCTCCTCGCCAGAGAAGGGCGCTGGCCGGGCCATGGGACTGACAGAGGCAGACGAAGAAGAATTGATGGCGGGTGATGAAGTGACAGGTGAGGATCCAGTGGTGAAGATCGGCGTGGAAGCTTCTCCGTCGCCGTGACCAGATGGTTCGTGCATGTTTGGTCAGGTCTTCTGTCAGGGTTGCTGAATGACACAAACAGGTAAGTTGAAAGGATATTTATTTAACACAAACATATAATGGTCACGGCAGACAGGAAGAAGTGATGAGATAAACTGGAGCGGTAACTGATGAAGTGTTCTGAATGAGTCTCTTATCTGATGCAGGATGGAAGTCGGGATGGTGAAAGTTCAAGGCTGGTGATCTGAAGAAGGCAGGCTGGTTGAGGAAGGATCGTCGGATGAAGGAACACAGGTAAGTCTTCTGAAGGTAAGGATCGAGTGAGTGAGTCAGTATGGCGATGTAGTATCGACGAGACCTGACAATGACTGTAGGAACTGAAGGTGCTTATAACAGGAAGTGCAGTGATGGGGAATTAGGGACAGGTGATGAACACAGGTGCGGTGAATCAGAACTCGGGTGAAGCGGAGCGGATGGGCGGAGTGTAGAGGTCTGACGCTGATGCATCTGTGACACCTATGGGTCGTATTTCATGAATTAAAATGAAAGTGTCCTGTTGTCGATAGGGGCGCAACTTTAGTAAACGCTCCTGTGGGTCGTATTTCATGAATTAAAATGAAAGTGTCCTGTCGTCGATAAGGGCGCAACTTTAGTAAACGCTCCTATGGGTCGTATTTCATGAATTAAAATTAAGTGTCCTGTTGTCGATAGGGGCGCAAATTTAGTAAACGCTCCTATGGGTCGTATTTCATGAATTAAAATGAAAGTGACCTGTTGTCGATAGGGGCGCAACTTTAGAAAACGCTCCTGTGGGTCGTATTTCATTAATTAAAATGAAAGTGTCCTGTTGTCGATAGGGACGCAACTTTAGCAAACGCTCCTATGGGTCGTATTTCATGAATTAAAATGAAAGTGTCCTGTTTTCGATAGGGGCGCAACTTTAGTAAACGCTCCTATGGGTCGTATTTCATTAATTAAAATGAAAGTGTTCTGTCATCGATTGGGGCGCAACTTTAGCAAACGCTCCTATGGGTCGTATTTCATGAATTAAAATGAAAGTGTCCTGTTTTCGATAGGGGCGCAACTTTGGTAAATGCTCCTGTGGATCGTATTTCATGAATTAAAATGAAAGTGTCCTGTTGTCGATAGGGGCGCAACTTTAGTAAACGCTCCTGTGGGTCGTATTTAATGAATTAAAATGAAAGTGTCCTGTTGTCAATAGGGGCGCAACTTTAGTAAACGCTCCTATGGGTCGTATTTCATGAATTAAAATGAAAGTGTCCTGTTGTCAATAGGGGCGCAACTTTAGTAAACGCTCCTATGGGTCGTATTTCATGAATTAAAATGAAAGTGTCCTGTTGTCGATAGGGGCGCAACTTTAGCAAACGCTCCTGTGGGTCGTATTTCATTAATTAAAATGAAAGTGTCCTGTTGTCGATAGGGACGCAACTTTAGCAAACGCTCCTATGGGTCGTATTTCATTAATTAAAATGAAAGTGTCCTGTTGTCGATAGGGATGCAACTTTAGTAAACGCTCCTGTGGGTCGCATTTCATTAATTAAAATGAAAGTGTCCTGTTGTCGATAGGGACGCAACTTTAGCAAACGCTCCTATGGGTCGCATTTCATTAATTAAAATGAAAGTGTCCTGTTGTCGATAGGGACGCAACTTTAGTAAACGCTCCTATGGGTCGCATTTCATTAATTAAAATGAAAGTGTCCTGTTGTCGATAGGGACGCAACTTTAGAAAACGCTCCTGTGGGTCGTATTTCATTAATTAAAATGAAAGTGTCCTGTTGTCGATAGGGACGCAACTTTAGTAAACGCTCCTATGGGTCGTATTTCATTAATTAAAATGAAAGTGTTCTGTCGTCGATTGGGGCGCAACTTTAGCAAACGCTCCTATGGGTCGTATTTCATGAATTAAAATGAAAGTGTCCTGTTTTCGATAGGGGCGCAACTTTAGTAAACGCTCCTGTGGATCGTATTTCATGAATTAAAATGAAAGTGTCCTGTTGTCAATAGGGGCGCAACTTTGGTAAATGCTCCTGTGGATCGTATTTCATGAATTAAAATGAAAGTGTCCTGTTGTCGATAGGGGCGCAACTTTAGTAAACGCTCCTATGGGTCGTATTTAATGAATTAAAATGAAAGTGTCCTGTTGTCAATAGGGGCGCAACTTTAGTAAACGCTCCTATGGGTCGTATTTCATGAATTAAAATGAAAGTATCCTGTTGTCGATAGGGGCGCAACTTTAGTAAACGCTCCTATGGGTTGTATTTCATGAATTAAAATGAAAGTGTCCTGTTGTCGATAGGGGCGCAACTTTAGTAAACGCTCCTGTGGGTCGTATTTCATTAATTAAAATGAAAGTGTCCTGTTGTCAATAGGGGCGCAACTTTAGCAAACGCTCCTATGGGCCGTATTTCATGAATTAAAATGAAAGTGTCCTGTTGTCGATAGGGGCGCAACTTTAGTAAACGCTCCTATGGGTCGTATTTCATGAATTAAAATTAAAGTGTCCTGTTGTCGATAGGGGCGCAACTTTAGTAAACGCTCCTATGGGTTGTATTTCATGAATTAAAATGAAAGTGTCCTGTTGTCGATAGGGGCGCAACTTTAGTAAACGCTCCTATGGGTTGTATTTCATGAATTAAAATGAAAGTGTCCTGTTGTCGATAGGGGCGCAACTTTAGTAAACGCTCCTGTGGGTCGTATTTAATTAATTAAAATTAAAGTGTCCTGTTGTCGATAGGGGCGCAACTTTAGTAAACGCTCCTATGGGTCGTATTTCATGAATTAAAATGAAAGTGTCCAGTTTTCGATAGGGGCGCAACTTTAGCAAACGCTCCTGTGGGTCGTATTTCATTAATTAAAATGAAAGTGTTCTGTCGTCGATTGGGGCGCAACTTTAGCAAACGCTCCTATGGGTCGTATTTCATGAATTAAAATGAAAGTGTCCTGTTGTCGATAGGGGTGCAACTTTAGTAAACGCTCCTGTGGGTCGTATTTAATTAATTAAAATGAAAGTGTCCTGTTGTCGATAGGGGCGCAACTTTAGTAAACGCTCCTGTGGATCGTATTTCATTGATTAAAATGAAAGTGTCCTGTTGTCGATAGGGACGCAACTTTAGTAAACGCTCCTATGGGTCGTATTTCATGAATTAAAATGAAAGTGTTCTGTCGTTGATTGGGGCGCAACTTTAGTAAACCCTCCTATGGGTCGTATTTCATGAATTACAATGAAAGTGTCCTGTTGTTGATAGGGGCGCAACTTTAGTAAACGCTCCTGTGGGTGGTATTTCAGGGAAGTGAAAAACAACCTATATAGGTGTATTGGTTGGAGGACATGTTGCTTTTCAAAAAGTGTATTTTGGCAATTATTTTTCACTCATAGACTGTATACATTCAAGTCTTAAATTGTGTCCAATTCTGCTTCTCACATAATTTTGTTGCTTTAAGATATTTTTTTTACTAGAAAACAAGTCCAAAAGGATGACTTTAAAACAAATTTTTTGAATTGTAAAGGATGCTGTTGGTCTTTTACGAACACACAGATGAATATACAGTATCTATCCTCAAAGGGCTGAGAGGTACAAAGCAATGAAAGAACAATTATCATAGCCAGCGGCCGGTGTTCTTGAGAGGTGGCGGTTATGAGTGGGAGGAAAGGGTGGGGCCGTCCCGCTGAGGTCACACACCCCTCATTCAAAACAGTGCTAGACTCCTGTATAAACAAACCGATCATCTCCCAACTGACTTTCACAAAAACAAATGACCTCCACACATCTAAGAAATCGCACTCATTCCTTAAAAAAACACTATCAAAATGCTTGACAAAATGGCACTCAAACCAATCAATTAATCCCCTTTTCTGTGTAAACAAGGAATAGTAGGTGAATAGTACAGATTACTAGATTTTTACTATTAAGTTAAGACACTAAGTAAAGTTAACTAAAAAGTGTTAGTTAGAATCACTGTTGGATTTTACAGTGTAACAACAAAAGCAATAATAAAACAGTGCAAATAGAAGTGGAAAACAACCTTGTTAATTATTCAAACCCCAGTGCATGATGGGAACACCAGTAGTAGTTTTACTTAATGTTATACCTAATTCTACAAGCTTGAATTGAGTACTAATATAGAATTTACTTGCCTGAACTAACTTTTTCATGTAGAAATTATGTTTTCCTGTAGTATTTACTTCACCACGGGATAATTTTTAATCCAAATTGTTTAAATTGATGCAACATTTACACTGTTATTGAAATGTGCTGAATCAACTTTGGACTAAATAGAGCTGAATAATGACACTGTTGACTTTTGAAATTGAAGTCGTTTCATAAATGATGAATTCTGCAACATGAACAGTTGTTTTCCTGATTATTTTTGCACAATATAAACAACTATGCACAAAAAGCACTTGTGATTATTAAGTCTAATTATTTATTGACCATTAATTGGTGTCTTTTATTAACACCAATGAATGATGCTGTCATCAAACAGCCTTCACTAAAATTATTGTAACTGAGAAAAACATTCCCTCATGAGTGTGGGAATCCTGTTTTGCATGCAAAACTATCTTCAGGATATTGATATTCCACTTTAACGCACACTAACGTTCAGGACAGCCACCCGGCAGGTTTTCGTTGGTCTGTTATTTAAATCAGTTGGGCGGTACTGAGGGGAAACCTCGGCTGATTTAAATGTCAAAAGATAATTTGAATGGGTATGTTTGGGAGTTATTTAATTACCCAGAAACCTTATAGGCAGAGAGAAGCTGAACATGAGCAATATTCTGAAATGTCAAGCGCTCTCGGCTCATTTCAGAGCTGAAACTCTGTTGGATGTGAATCGGATTTTGTTACTCCGTCCATCCAATGTGCTTAGTTGGTTATTTCAGTCTTATAAAAAACGAAAAAATCATTCCGGATTGTTGTGCATGTGTCATGAGACACAGTCGATTTTCTACGGCTACAGAGCCTTGTCCGTGTTTCCAGCGTGTTCCTCTCAGGCGCCGTCTTATCAGTGACCTTGAGCGGTTTGCTGTGAAATACAACGGACTCGTGAAGTAAGCAACACCTGGGCTGTGTGGGTGTGTGAAAACACTGATACTAAACACACACAAGGAAGCACTTAAACTCACTTCTGCTGACAAACGCACAACTAAAGTCAACAACAAATCCTTGAGAGTTTTTCTGAGGGCACTGAGCACACATTCACAAAACTCTGAGCAAGCAAATCAAGCGCTTCGAAACTATGAAACATGACATTTCCTCAGTGGTTTCTCCGAGAGAGCTATACTGAACAAACAGACTCCACTGATTCTCCAAAGAAAATTATCCCAGTAATCTTACATGTGGCTCCTCTACAGATCTCTAGAATGGCTCAAACTGTGCCTGCAACTGAAAGACAAGAGCATTTCTCATCAGTTGATCAGATGCTCGTACTGTATTTCAACAACATTTGTCAGTTTTAGGAGTAAAATCTGAGATAAAGCTGATTCTTAAATGAAATACATTCCCATTAATTCTCCAGATATACAAAAGAGCATGTTCTGAACAATACAATAGACTCTTACTTGGATTAATTTCCCTAAAAGTGTCCAAAAATGTTTTATGCTCTCATCCAGTTACAACATTTTGATAACACTTTACTTGAAGCCTTTATATACTGTATATAATGCATTATAAAAGGATTTTAATCACCTTTAAGTACAAAGTATGACCTGTAATGTAACTACAGTTATTCTACATTAAGGTACCACTTTGCAAAAAGGTCTAATTTATCAACATTAGCTAATACATTCACCAAATTTTACAGCATATAAGGCGATCAGGCATAACATTATGACAGGTGAAGTGTATAACACTGATTATCTCTTCATCACCTGTTAGTGGGTGGGATATATTAGGCAGCAAGTGAATATTTTGTCCTCAAAATTGATGTGTTAGAAGCAGGAAAAATGGGCAAGCGTAAGGATTTGAGCGAGTTTGACAAGGCCCATGCTGACCCCTGGCCACCGCCGAAAACACCAACAGTGGTACGTGAGCATCAGAACTGGACCACGGAGCAATGGAAAAAGGTGGCCTGGTCTGATGAATCACATTTTCTTTTACATCCCGTGGATGGCCGGGTGTGTGTGCGTCACTTACCTGGGGAACACATGGCACAGGTGCACTATGGGAAGAAGGCAAGCCGGTGGAGGCAGTGATGCTTTGGCCAATGTTCTGCTGGGAAACCTTGGGTCCTGCCATTCATGTGGATGTTACTTAGACACTTACCACCTACCTGGCCTCCAAATTCCCCAGATCTCAATCCAATCGAGCATCTGTGGGATGTGCCGAACAAACAAGTCCGATCCATGGAGGCCCCACCTCGCAACTTACAGGACTCAAAGGATCTGCTGCTAACATCTTGGTGCCAGATACCACAGCACACCTTCAGGGGTCTAGTGGAGTCCATGCCTCGACGCTCCAGAGCTGTTTTGGCAGCAAAATGGGGACCAACACAATATTAGGTCATAATGTTATGCCTGATTGGTGGTGTATTAACCTTTGTTAATGATAGTTAAAAAAAAAAAATTCAAGTTAGTTCACAGTGCATTAACTAATGTTAACATACCTTAGAGCTTAAAAATGCATTAGTAAATGTTTCACTAAGATTAATTAATGCATTGCTCATTGTTAGTTCATGTTAACTAATGTAGTTAACAAATATGAACACATTTAACGTGTTACTTGTCTATTCGTTGTTACACAGAAAATTGCACTTTATTTATTTTACAGTATGTGTACTTACAGAATATACTTACCTAAGTACTGGTAATATAAGGTACATGGGTTTAGTAGTATGTACATGGGGAACAGGACTGTAAAATAAAGTGCCAAAAATGTAATGCATTTAAACACAAATCTGCAAATATAATGCAGTTATTTATGAAAATAATGTACTGCAATTCCTTTATAATGCATTATACATAAAAGCCTCAAGGAAAGTGTTACCAAACTTTTTAATAGAGGCATATTCCTCTAAGTGAAGTGTGTTTTTACTCCTAGATAAGACTGCATTTTCTGCAGTGTTTACTCACTCACTGACTGATGTAAATCACCGGCATGATCATGTGTCCTGTGTCTTATTTTCGTCGCCAGCGCTTGATATGGGCAAGGTGACATTCCGTATCTAATCGGACTTCCTGTCTTGTGGGCTGAGGGGCGGCAGCAGCTGTGCTAATGAAGACTGGAGTGACTGGCTTCAGGGTGAACAGGAACAGGTGCAGACCGGAGGAGAGAGAGAGAGAGAGAGAGAGAGAGAGAGAGAGAGAGAGAGAGAGAGAGAGAGAGAGAGAGAGAGAGAGAGAGAGAGAGAGAGAGAGAGAGAAAGGGCCCTCTGTTCCAGAGATCACTCACCCATAACAGACACAAGGGCCAAAGTCAAGTGTTACGACAGGAGATTTAAAGTTAGCTGTTCAAGTGGGCAATATTTTATGTCTTTCAGCTACAATAATTCATAGTACTTCAAATACATTTGAAATATTAGATTAAAGGAATGGTCTTAAAGGGATAGTTCACCCAAAACTTAAAGCTACACTGTGTAACTTTTTTAGTTTATTCTTAGCTAAAAACACTTAGTTCTTTCAAAAATATATGTACTCATTAATGTATATTTACTTCTTTCAAGTAATAAAGTATTCTCGTTTAAGTTTATAATATGCCATTGAAAATACATACGGGTGAGGGGTTCGAATGCCGGTCGCCATGTTGCCCCTCCATCTTGAAAGTACATTAGCCGAAGAGGGACATACCCGAAAATTCAAGCTTCGCCTTTCGCGTTTTAACACTCGATGGCACCGTGTCGAATGTGGACGAGGTCGAACTGGAAGCCATGTTAATCTTGGACTAAATCGGCCACCGTAGGAGTTAAAACGAAATCGGAATTGAGAGGAAGAGAAACTAATATTCACTGGATGGTCATATACCTTTTAACCGCTAGATGGGGGAAAATATCATCACTAAAGTTATCATTTACTCAACCTCAAGTTGTTCCAAACCTGTATGAGTTTCTTTCTTCCTGAACACAAAAGAAGATATTTTGAAGAATACGGGTAACCAAACAGGCCCAGGGCTCCATTGACTTACATGGGAAAAAATAGGAACGTTTTTTGGGTTACCTGTCCCTTTAAAGCCACAATATGTAATTTTTCACCGCTAGAGGTCGCTTATTCAAAACAAAGGCGTAGCTTGATGACGCCTGGATTTCACAGAGCTTTTATTATGCTGCTTCCGCTCATGCGTATGTGGGGTAACCATAGACTGTAAAAAAATATGGACGTAGTGTCCCATAGGATTCTGAAGAGCAGTTTTGAAACGTAAAGTAGGGTCGAGCTAATCGAGTTCAACTAACAGACAGCAGACAAACGGCAATCCACCTGTCACTCAAAGTGACCACGCCCTTAATTATGCAGAACTGTAAGGCTTTATATAATGTAAACTAATGAGTTATACAAAAATTCACCCCCCTCACAGTTGTCATGAAGGGCAAAATTAGCCGAATAGACCAAAACCAAAATTTGTTACAGACTGTAAACATGTTTTATTCTGCTGTAAAGTTGGGCATTTTAACATGAGGCTCAATGAGATTCTGCTCCTTCTGGAGCCTGTCTCTAGTGGCCAGTCGATGAATTGCAGTTTAAGTCACTTCCGTATTGGCTTCAAGAGAAACTGCGGGAGGTTGCCGCTTGGTTGAAAGTTATGTTATACTCTGTGTGTTCGCTCTGTGGCTATTATAAATATTAGGCATGGTAAAACATGGTACTCGCGGTAAATCAAGAAAATGAGATTTAAACAATAATATTAACTGTGTTGAGCTGTATAACAATGATTCGTTTTCTGTCGATGAATGTCTCCAAACAGTTGCTCGTCTGTCTAATAAAACACATCATACATTAAAGCGTCTTTGGCGTTTGGTTTCTACAAAATAATCAAAATTGAGGGTAATGCGAGTATGGTGTCATTGGCGACGCACGGACATGGTCTGTGTCATGGTTAAAATTGCTTATTTCTCTGGATTTAAACATTTTTTAAAAAAATCTGGGATAATACACAAATCAACACAATATATAACATTGTTCTAGAGGTTCTTGGATATTTCAATCCAAAAATCTTACATATTGTGCCTTTAAAGGACCATTTAAACAGTTTAAATAATAATTTTGTAGGGAACAGGTAATGTTACTATTATTATTATTACAGAAGTGCATTAACAAAATACAAGCTTCAGGTTTCCTGAAAGCACGACCTGAAAGCTGTGGCCACACATCTGAAGTGGTTGACCGTTTAATACAGTTACGTTCATACACAGCTCAGTTATTATCATTGATGAACCACAACCGCATCTGTAACCGTGCTGTAATTACTCTAAACTAAACATAAATGTGTGTTTGTTGCTTGTTTTCGGTAACTTACATAGACGTGGACAGGCGTCGTGAGTAAAGTGACGGTTGGTTGGATTCAGTGAACCGACGCTCTGTCTGCAGTCGATGGATAAACTCACAATTCAGCCGTAACATCTAGTATTTACATTAGTCAGTCACTGTCGCAACAATGGTGTTATTCACGGCTATGCGCTTACACACACAAAGTGATTGACCTTGGTTATTTGAAACGGTTCATTGAGCCGAGTTGAGTGCGATTCACTTCTACTAACCTGTAATGATTCGACTAGATTGATTCATTTCCACGAACCGGTTCGGTTCCTTCAAACAATTCGAATCAATGAACCGGTTAAAATAATCTTTTATAATAATAATAATAATAATTGATCTGTTCTTTTTATATCACATGCTCATTGCGTCTTTTCAATCTCTTTTTATCCCCTCAAACGCAATCAATTAAAGTTGAGGTCGTGTATTAGGCTACTTTATATTACAGTTTGGCACCTAAGCAGCCAATAAGAGCAGTGACAGACTTAATTTACATCTCTTACCTATTAATTTTTTTAAATAAATTCCATAAAATACTATTTAATCAAAGAAAATCAGTCATAAACATGTGACCCTGGACCACAAAACCAATCAAAGGGGTAATTTAGATGCTGAATAATAAGCTTTCCATTGATGTAGCCTATGTTAGGATAGGACCGCATTTGACTGAGATACAACTTGAAAATCTGGAATCTGAGGGTGCAAAAAAATCTAAATATTAAGAAAATATCCTTTAAAGTTGTCCCAATGAAGTCCTTAGCAATGCATATTAGTACTAATAATACGTTTTTGATATATTTACGGTAGGAAATGTACAAAATATCTTCATTTAACATGATCTTAATATCCTAGTGATTTTTGGCATAAAAGAAACATCGATAATTTTGTCCCATACAATGCATTGTTGGCTATTGCCACAAATGTGCGACTTATGACTGGTTTTGTGGTCCAGGATCACACATTTCCATCCCAACGCTCTGCTTGTGATTAAAGAAACCGTCTCCTTTAGTCAAATCCTTTCATCAGCTCTTCGGAAATGTTCATTAGCGATGGTTAGTCAATTCGGTCATGTTTGAAATCACATGCTTGTTTTTAGGGGGGAATACCAGACACTGTTTATTAACTTTGTTCCTCATCTGACAGGCAGCTGACTGGAAGACAACATATCCGATGTGTCTTTGTCAGCTCTTTCAACAGCCATGAAGTTAATAACAAATATCCTTTTAATAGCAAATATCTAACCAGCTAGAGTTTCACATGGGTTAATCTGACACTCATTATCATCAGCTGACATTCACAAGGTTCTGGCCCAAGAAGTATCCATATGGGGGTAGATTTGTTGCATTATTCCAAACAAATAGATTGTTATCCACAAATAAATGTAAAGAGATTCACAAAAATGAAATAAATTCACAAATAAATAGAATGAGATCCACAAATATATGCAGGAGTTTCACAAAAATGAATTAGATTCACAAATAAATACAATGACATTTGTGAATAAAAAAAATATCCACACATATGTTTTTATGTCACAAACACAACTCTGCCTTGCATTCATTTGTGAATCTCTTCCTGTGCATTTTTGAATCGCTTCCTCTGCATTTGTGGATCGCTTCTTGCACATTTGTAAATCGCAGCACAGCGCGTGGATTTTGAAACATTTCTAGCGTCTACACTCAAACAAATCCACAAATAGGTAGACTCCACCCACCGTCTTCTTGAGCCAATCAGATAACGGCCATATTGTGCTGACTAGAGCCATAGAGCTCTCACTAGTTCTAAACATCTCCGCGCTGTCAGTCTGTTTTAATAGGATTTAGCTGGATAGACAGCATTTTCACTGTATTTGCAGCGATTTCTGTCGAATATTAACACAATATGTGCATTGACTTCCATTAGGCTTTACAGTAGCATTTTATTCTGGGGAGAGATAAAGAAAAGACAACGTTAATCTTTTTTTGAGTGATCTGGTCATTTTATTTGGGTCATGACAGTACAACATGATATACATCGTTGAGTATTGTAGTCAATCACGGGCATTTCTGTTGAAAATAATAACCAATCACAGTGTTTCCCACACATAGACTAACTTTTTTGTAACGCTATTTAAAACGTTCAGCTGCATTTCCTTTCCCTGCTCTCCCTCCGTCTCTCTGTCACTCACGCGCGTCTCTCGCTCTCAAATTGCCAAACCTGCTTTTGATATGAAACAAAGTCTAAGCGTTTACATTTTTTAAGTTTTAAAACGAAATTCAAACAATAAAAAGTGGTGTGGCATTGATGAGTAAAGTCAGAGGCGTTGAAAAACTACCTGCTCTCATCTCCCAGCGGTCACGTGGTTCATGGAGCTCTCAGACGCTTTTGACTGAAAGATCTCAGAGAATCTAAAAACTGTTGAAATGACAGATAGCATCTGGATATAGTAGCTGTTGCAGTGGTGCTCACGTTATCTAACTGAAGTCTAACGATATATTATATAACACTAAACATTACCTCTAACGTGCTTCACAAAATACATCTTCTATCAAAATTCTTGAGAGGTCAACTAATGTCATAAAATCTCAAAATATGCAGTAATTTCATCAGTTTGCCAGGAGTGTGCTTGAGATAACCTACACTGAAATGAATGGGGTTCAGGGTTCAATGTTGGAACTATTATTGGTCACTCCATGACACTCTTTAAGTCTATGGGAGTGGTAACTAACGGCTCTGGACAAAACGTGATTGGTTGGAGCGAGAATGTGCTACGATTGGTCAGCACAATATGGCCGTTTTCTGATTGGCTCAAGTAGACGGTGGGTGGAGTCTACCTATTTGTGGATTTGTTTGAGTGTAGACGCTAGAAATGTTTCAAAATCCACGCGCTGTGCTGCGATTTACAAATGTGCAAGAAGCGATCCACAAATGCAGAGGAAGCGATTCACAAATGAATGCAAGGCAGAGTTGTGTTTGTGACATAAAAACATATGTGTGGATATTTTTTTTATTCACAAATGTCATTGTATTTATTTGTGAATCTAATTCATTTTTGTGAAACTCCTGCATATATTTGTGGATCTCATTCTATTTATTTGTGAATTTATTTCATTTTTGTGAATCTCTTTACATTTATTTGTGGATAACAATCTATTTGTTTGGAATAATGCAACAAATCTACCCCCATATATCCAAGACTAAAACCAAATTATAGCTGATCCAAACTCTATAGTGCTGCCTGTTTTATTTCCAAAACTGAAAATATAATAAGAAATGCACCAATATTTGCGTCATATGTATGCGTGTGCTTATAGTGTATCATCATGTCATTAGCTTACTGAAATTGATTCATCAAACTGAATTGTTTGGGAGTTGCTTTGCCCATGTGCTTCAAATATGGAGAACTATTATAGGTTTCATTTAGGATGCTGCCTATGTCAGGGGTTTTCAAACTGGGATCCAGGGACCCCCAGGGGTCCTCCAGAAGATCCTAAGTGGTCCACAGAGTTTTCATAGACAGAAAATATTATTTAGGACAAGTTATTTATTTTTCATTGGCTAGAGTTATAAAATATAGATGTGATCCATTACCCTAATTTTTTTTAATTGGATGAATGAAGTGTTTTTCAGTGTTGGAAACAATATTTTGTATTTATAAATGTCACACAATTTATCTAACAGTTTAAATGTTTTTTTTTTTTTTCATAAAAATAGATGGAATTTAGGATGGGGGTCCCTCACACCCAGCTCCTGGTGTAACAACCCAGTGTTTGGGTAGTTTTGTGTTACCAGCTCCTGGGTCAGACATAACAACCCAGTGTTTGGGTAGTTTTTGTGTTACCAGCTCCTGGGTCAGACGTAATAACCCAGTGTTTGGGTAGTTTTGTGTTACCCAGATCCTGGGTCAGACGTAATAACCCAGTGTTTGGGTAGTTTTGTGTTACCCAGATCCTGGGTCAGACGTAACAACCCAGTGTTTGGGTAGTTTTGTGTTACCCAGATCCTGGGTCAGACGTAATAACCCAGTGTTTGGGTAGTTTTGTGTTACCCAGATCCTGAGTCAGACGTAACAACCCAGTGTTTGGGTAGTTTTGTGTTACCCGGATCCTGAGTCAGACGTAACAACCCAGTGTTTGGGTAGTTTTGTGTTACCCAGATCCTGAGTCAGACGTAATAACCCAGTGTTTGGGTAGTTTTTGTGTTACCAGCTCCTGGGTCAGACGTAACAACCCAGTGTTTGGGTAGTTTTTGTGTTACCAGCTCCTGGGTCAGACGTAACAACCCAGTGTTTGGGTAGTTTTTGTGTTACCAGCTCCTGGGTCAGACGTAATAACCCAGTGTTTGGGTAGTTTTTGTGTTACCAGCTCCTGGGTCAGACGTAACAACCCAGTGTTTGGGTAGTTTTGTGTTACCCAGATCCTGGGTCAGACGTAATAACCCAGTGTTTGGGTAGTTTTGTGTTACCCAGATCCTGAGTCAGACGTAACAACCCAGTGTTTGGGTAGTTTTGTGTTACCCGGATCCTGAGTCAGACGTAACAACCCAGTGTTTGGGTAGTTTTGTGTTACCCAGATCCTGAGTCAGACGTAATAACCCAGTGTTTGGGTAGTTTTTGTGTTACCAGCTCCTGGGTCAGACGTAACAACCCAGTGTTTGGGTAGTTTTTGTGTTACCAGCTCCTGGGTCAGACGTAATAACCCAGTGTTTGGGTAGTTTTTGTGTTACCAGCTCCTGGGTCAGACATAACAACCCAGTGTTTGGGTAGTTTTTGTGTTACCAGCTCCTGGGTCAGACGTAATAACCCAGTGTTTGGGTAGTTTTGTGTTACCCAGATCCTGAGTCAGACGTAATAACCCAGTGTTTGGGTAGTTTTGTGTTACCCAGATCCTGGGTCAGATGTAACAACCCAGTGTTTGAGTAGTTTTGTGTTACCCAGATCCTGAGTCAGATGTAACAACCCAGTGTTTGAGTAGTTTTGTGTTACCCGATCCTGAGTCAGACGTAATAACCCAGTGTTTGGGTAGTTTTTGTGTTACCAGCTCCTGGGTCAGACGTAATAACCCAGTGTTTGGGTAGTTTTTGTGTTACCAGCTCCTGGGTCAGACGTAACAACCCAGTGTTTGGGTAGTTTTTGTGTTACTCAGCTCCTGGGTCAGACATAACAACCCAGTGTTTGGGTAGTTTTTGTGTTACTCAGCTCCTGGGTCAGACATAACAACCCAGTGTTTGGGTAGTTTTGTGTTACCCAGATCCTGGGTCAGACGTAACAACCCAGTGTTTGGGTAGTTTTGTGTTACCCAGATCCTGAGTCAGACGTAACAACCCAGTGTTTGGGTAGTTTTGTGTTACCCGGATCCTGAGTCAGACGTAATAACCCAGTGTTTGGCAAGTTTTTGTGTTTTTAAATTTTTTTTTAATTGGATGAATGAAAACCTTTTTTCAGTGTTGGAAACAATATTTTGTATTTATAAATGTCACACAATTTATCTAACAGTTTAAATGTTTTTTTTTTCTTCATAAAAATAGATGGAATTTAGGATGGGGGTCCCTCACACCCAGCTCCTGGTGTAACAACCCAGTGTTTGGGTAGTTTTGTGTTACCCAGATCCTGAGTCAGACGTAACAACCCAGTGTTTGGGTAGTTTTGTGTTACCCAGATCCTGAGTCAGACGTAATAACCCAGTGTTTGGGTAGTTTTTGTGTTACCAGCTCCTGGGTCAGACGTAACAACCCAGTGTTTGGGTAGTTTTTGTGTTACCAGCTCCTGGGTCAGACGTAACAACCCAGTGTTTGGGTAGTTTTTGTGTTACCAGCTCCTGGGTCAGACGTAACAACCCAGTGTTTGGGTAGTTTTGTGTTACTCAGCTCCTGGGTCAGACATAACAACCCAGTGTTTGGGTAGTTTTTGTGTTACTCAGCTCCTGGGTCAGACATAACAACCCAGTGTTTGGGTAGTTTTGTGTTACCCAGATCCTGGGTCAGACGTAACAACCCAGTGTTTGGGTAGTTTTGTGTTACCCAGATCCTGAGTCAGACGTAACAACCCAGTGTTTGGGTAGTTTTGTGTTACCCGGATCCTGAGTCAGACGTAATAACCCAGTGTTTGGCAAGTTTTTGTGTTTTTAAATTTTTTTTTAATTGGATGAATGAAAACCTTTTTTCAGTGTTGGAAACAATATTTTGTATTTATAAATGTCACACAATTTATCTAACAGTTTAAATGTTTTTTTTTTCTTCATAAAAATAGATGGAATTTAGGATGGGGGTCCCTCACACCCAGCTCCTGGTGTAACAACCCAGTGTTTGGGTAGTTTTGTGTTACCCAGATCCTGAGTCAGACGTAACAACCCAGTGTTTGGGTAGTTTTGTGTTACCCAGATCCTGAGTCAGACGTAATAACCCAGTGTTTGGGTAGTTTTTGTGTTACCAGCTCCTGGGTCAGACGTAACAACCCAGTGTTTGGGTAGTTTTTGTGTTACCAGCTCCTGGGTCAGACGTAACAACCCAGTGTTTGGGTAGTTTTTGTGTTACCAGCTCCTGGGTCAGACGTAACAACCCAGTGTTTGGGTAGTTTTTGTGTTACCAGCTCCTGGGTCAGACGTAATAACCCAGTGTTTGGGTAGTTTTTGTGTTACCAGCTCCTGGGTCAGACGTAACAACCCAGTGTTTGGGTAGTTTTTGTGTTACCAGCTCCTGGGTCAGACGTAATAACCCAGTGTTTGGGTAGTTTTTGTGTTACCAGCTCCTGGGTCAGACATAACAACCCAGTGTTTGGGTAGTTTTTGTGTTACCAGCTCCTGGGTCAGACGTAACAACCCAGTGTTTGGGTAGTTTTGTGTTACCCAGATCCTGGGTCAGACGTAACAACCCAGTGTTTGGGTAGTTTTTGTGTTACCAGCTCCTGGGTCAGACTTAACAACCCAGTGTTTGGGTAGTTTTTGTGTTACCAGCTCCTGGGTCAGACATAACAACCCAGTGTTTGGGTAGTTTTTGTGTTACCAGCTCCTGGGTCAGACGTAACAACCCAGTGTTTGGGTAGTTTTTGTGTTACCAGCTCCTGGGTCAGACGTAACAACCCAGTGTTTGGGTAGTTTTTGTGTTACCAGCTCCTGGGTCAGACGTAATAACCCAGTGTTTGGGTAGTTTTGTGTTTCCCAGATCCTGAGTCAGACGTAACAACCCAGTGTTTGGGTAGTTTTGTGTTACCCAGATCCTGGGTCAGACGTAACAACCCAGTGTTTGAGTAGTTTTGTGTTACCCGGATCCTGGGTCAGACGTAACAACCCAGTGTTTGGGTAGTTTTTGTGTTACCAGCTCCTGGGTCAGACGTAACAACCCAGTGTTTGGGTAGTTTTTGTGTTACCAGCTCCTGAGTCAGACGTAATAACCCAGTGTTTGGGTAGTTTTGTGTTACCCAGATCCTGGGTCAGACGTAATAACCCAGTGTTTGGGTAGTTTTGTGTTACCCGGATCCTGAGTCAGACGTAATAACCCAGTGTTTGGCAAGTTTTTGTGTTTTTAATTTTTTTTTTAATTGGATGAATGAAAACCTTTTTTCAGTGTTGGAAACAATATTTTGTATTTATAAATGTCACACAATTTATCTAACAGTTTAAATTTTTTTTTTTTTCATAAAAATAGATGGAATTTAGGATGGGGGTCCCTCATAAGATTCATCGTATTTGGGGGTCCTTGGCGTCATAAAGTTTGAAAACCCCTGGCCTATGTAGACAGCGAGACAGAGCTTATGACTTACACAAGAAAACAAATGACAAAATACATTAATAAAGCAGTCGCTGAAGGTTCACTGCCGCCCTCCGGCTCTGTCATTGGCTCGTTTTCAGCACATCTCTCCATCCTACACCTCCTGCTCTGATAATTAGCTTTCGTTTAATTCCACACGACTGCCGGAAGGGGTGAATGATTACACCGATTAACTGGCAATTCGAAAATTACAATGATTTTGCAGCAGAAACACTGCTGAAGCTCCAGCCAAAACTTCACAGGCCAGTGGTTTCTGTTGCAATGATATGAGAGTCTAACCTGGAGCATGTTTGATCATTTTAGGAAGAGTGCGCATAAAAGTATTCAAGAGGATGTGAAAATGTCCAAAGAAACAAACAATAACCCTGGTTTAGTGCAGAAATGCACAAAATTCCAATCACGAAGTGGCCTGACATCCCATTCAGATCTGATGAAATAGGCCTATGTTTCCGTTTGAAAGCCATAATAGTGCAATAAATGCCATTTATGAGACTGCACTCTAAAATATCTTGGGTTATTTTTTTTCTACCAAAATCCTGGGTCAGACGTAACAACCCAGTGTTTGGGTAGTTTTTGTGTTACCCGATCCTGAGTCAGACGTAACAACCCAGTGTTTGGGTAGTTTTTGTGTTACTCAGATCCTGGGTCAGACGTAATAACCCAGTGTTTGGGTAGTTTTTGTGTTACTCAGATCCTGGGTCAGACGTAACAACCCAGTGTTTGGGTAGTTTTTGTGTTACTCAGATCCTGGGTCAGACGTAACAACCCAGTGTTTGGGTAGTTTTTGTGTTACTCAGATCCTGGGTCAGACATAACAAACCAGTGTTTGGGTCGTTTTTGTGTTACTCAACTCCTGGGTCAGACGTAATAACCCAGTGTTTGGGTAGTTTTTGTGTTACTCAGATCCTGGGTCAGACGTAACAAACCAGTGTTTGGGTCGTTTTTGTGTTACTCAACTCCTGGGTCAGACGTAATAACCCAGTGTTTGGGTAGTTTTTGTGTTACTCAACTCCTGGGTCAGACGTAACAAACCAGTGTTTGGGTCGTTTTTGTGTTACTCAGATCCTGAGTCAGACGTAACAACCCAGTGTTTGGGTAGTTTTTGTGTTACTCAACTCCTGGGTCAGACGTAATAACCCAGTGTTTGGGTAGTTTTTGTGTTACTCAGATCCTGGGTCAGACGTAACAAACCAGTGTTTGGGTCGTTTTTGTGTTACTCAGATCCTGAGTCAGACGTAACAACCCAGTGTTTGGGTAGTTTTTGTGTTACCCGATCCTGAGTCAGACGTAACAACCCAGTGTTTGGGTAGTTTTTGTGTTACCCGATCCTGAGTCAGACTTAACAACCCAGTGTTTGGGTAGTTTTTGTGTTACTCAGCTCCTGGGTCACACTTAACAATCCAGTGTTTGGGTCGTTTTTGTGTTACTCAACTCCTGGGTCAGACGTAACAACCCAGTGTTTGGGTAGTTTTTGTGTTACTCAGATCCTGGGTCAGACGTAACAACCCAGTGTTTGGGTCGTTTTTGTGTTACTCAACTCCTGGGTCAGACGTAACAACCCAGTGTTTGGGTCGTTTTTGTGTTACTCAACTCCTGGGTCAGACTTAACAACCCAGTGTTTGGGCGTTTTTGTGTTACTCAACTCCTGGGTCAGACTTAACAACCCAGTGTTTGGGCGTTTTTGTGTTACTCAACTCCTGGGTCAGACTTAACAACCCAGTGTTTGGGTCGTTTTTGTGTTACTCAACTCCTGGGTCAGACTTAACAACCCAGTGTTTGGGCGTTTTTGTGTTCAGATCCTGGGTCAGACGTAATAACCCAGTGTTTGGGTAGTTTTTGTGTTACTCAGATCCTGGGTCAGACTTAACAACCCAGTGTTTGGGTCGTTTTTGTGTTACTCAACTCCTGGGTCAGACGTAATAACCCAGTGTTTGGGTAGTTTTTGTGTTACCAGATCCTGAGTCAGACATTAGGAATTATCATGCAAGCCAGTGTTTGTGTTGAGTATTTTTTTTAAATATTAGAGGATTTAAGTTAATCCGTAGACATGAATTATAGTTTTATAGTAAAAATTAATCAACTATGCTGGGTTAAATAAACAACCCAATTTGCTGGGTCAAATTAACCCTGTATTATCCCAGCCTTTGGGTTGAACATCGGCTTGTCTTTAACCCAGTGTTTTTTTTTTCAGAGAGAGTGACAAACGGATATGTTTCGTAAACACATGAGATCAGCATCTATAAGAGTAACATTCCTGGAACACGACTCGGATTACACAGAGGTGTACAGGCGTAAAAATAGATAATCAGGGTGTGTGTGCGCGTTGGCCAGAGAATGAGACAGTCTGCCATTTTTACACACTCTCACCCATAATGCCCTGCGAGGCCTTTGAAAGAATCTCAGCCATGTACTGAAAAGCACACATGCATGACTTCTTAAGCATCTACCACCCACATCCCAAATCCACACGGGAACTATTACATGACACTAAAGTACAGTAGTGTGATGTAATGAAGCCGTCCTCGTCTACAAAGGTCATGTGTATCCAATAACACACACACGGTGGTCCTGCATCGGGTGCTCGTTCTGATTTTAGCGTCCGGGTTTTAATTAAGTTAGCCGGGTTCTCCGTGTGCGTTCGGAGGCATAGATGCGTGGCCAACACTTCGTCTTACTGACAGCTCTGACAGTGAAATATTATTCTAGGAAACAGCTTCTACTTATAGCTCAGGAAGACGGGCGAGTGCATCACAGAGCCGACGACACGAGACACACTGGAAACGTGAACGATAAGGCCTGGAACATAAGGATTCATAATGCAATGCAAATCTTCTACGACTATTTTCAAGAGTTAGCCTGATCCTACCAGACTCTCGTACATCTCATTTGTACAGAGAGTCTGGCCACTCTCCATTGACAAGTGTTTACTTTCTCGAAGGCGGGAACTCTGTTGAAGTTTAAAACT
The DNA here is from genome assembly GCF_949357685.1 of Gobio gobio. Classification (NCBI taxonomy): domain Eukaryota; kingdom Metazoa; phylum Chordata; class Actinopteri; order Cypriniformes; family Gobionidae; genus Gobio; species Gobio gobio. Next base: position 5,718,498 of record NC_137101.1, on the reverse strand, counting down.
ATTGGATCTGCCCAGAGCCGCTCTGGATCTGCCATAATCAATCTCTAAAGTTTGGTCGTGACGTGTGTCATGCGCCGTTCGCCTTTATTTCTCACATGGAAGACCGTAAAAATAAATGTGCAGCCACCTCAGTGATAAACCTTGTGCATTCAGATGGTGATTTATTCACGGTGGAGGGGAGAGTTTTGTGATGGGGAACGCGCTGCTCTCGTGGTCCGTAACATGATTGTATGCTGTAAATAAAATATCATATGCTTGGTATGATAAGAATAAATGCTGCCGTAAATAACGGCCCAATTCAAATGTTTACGTGCTTTTCTTCTTTTTATTTTTTGAAGGGTGATGAAATATATTGCTCTTGAAAATACTTGCCAGCATTTAAAGAAACACAAGTCTAGAAATGCATCCAAATTACAGGGAAGTGCAACCGTACGGTGCTCTGCAGGGGTCAAAAAGGATATAAACAGTGCATTTTGAAGTGATATATTCTTGAAAATGCAGAGATGTGGACGGTAATTAAATGACCACACGACCTTGGTGTTTGTCTAAAAAAGTCTGTAATTCGGCCGGGGATTTTTACGCGGGTGGTGGGAGACGGACGGCAATAAAATCACTGACTAGCTGACCTTTAAATGACGACGATACCTTCCGACCGCACGAGAGAATAATTACCGGGGCTTCAGAAACTCCTTCACCACTAACGGAGCGAGCTGGAAAATCAAACTTTTCCCGGGAAAAGGCCACCAACAAAACTTGCTCTAGCTCCGGCTTTAACTTCTGGATATTCGGCAGCATTGCCACAACGGAATGAATGGCTTCGCTCGCATCTTTTCTCCGCCGCCGTTACTGAACTACAACTCAAACTATAGCGCACGACATCAACGTCATCGTTCTCAGTCAAAATTTTGTAAACATTTGTTCGGAGAAAACCTAAGAATATACCGCGGTCCCAGACGGAGTACTGAAGGAAAATGAAAATTGTGCGGAAGTACGTAGGAGGGCGGAGCCAGGCTAAGCAAGAGTTTGAAGCAACCTAGTTTAAAGGGTTAGTTCACCCAAAAATGACAATTCTGTCATTAATTACTTACCCTCATGTCGTTGGACACCCGTAAGACCTCCGTTCATCTTCGGAACACAAATGAAGATATTTTAGTTGAAATCCGATGGCTCTGAAAGGCCTCCATTGGCACAATGCACTTTACACTCTCAAGACCCTTAAAAGGCACTAAAGACGTCGTTACAAAGTCCATCTCACTACAGTGGTTCTACAATAACTTTATGAAGCAACGAGAATAGTTTTTGTGCGCAAGAAAACCCTAAATAACGACTTATATAGTGATGACCGATTTCAAAACACGGCATCATGAAGCTTCGAAGCGTTATGAATCAGTGAGTCGATTCAGCGGTTTGAATCGCCAAAGTCACATGATTTCAGCAGTTTGGCGGTTTTACACGCGATCCGAATCATGATTCGACTCACTGATTCATAACGCTTCGAAGCTTCATGATGCCGTGTTTTGAAATCGTCATCGCTATACAAGTCGTTATTTAGGGTTTTCTTGCGCACAAAAACTATTCTCGTCGCTTCATAAAGTTATTGTAGAACCACTGTAGTGAGATGAACTTTGTAACGACGTCTTTAGTGCCTTTTAAGGGTCTTGAGAGTGTAAAGTGCCATTGTGCCAATGGAGGCCTTTCAGAGCCATCAGATTTCAACTCAAATATCTTCATTTGTGTTATGAAGATGAACGGAGGTCTTACGGGTGTCCAACGACATGAGGGGAAGTCATAAATTCTGTCATTAACATTTTTGGATGAACTAACCCTTTAAGTTAGTGTTGACATGTCTCAGTGCATGCCATTTGTTGGTTCTGAAATCCCCCAAAAACACAGACAAAGATGCAACATTCATTTGAAATGGAATGTATATTTCAAAGGTATGAAAGTGGCATTCACAACAGCTTAAGGAACGACGCCGTTCCATCAGAAAATGGCATTGTCACACGCAGGACTCGACAGCAGATCATCGTGCATTTCTTGATGAATCAACAATATCCAGTTCTGTCGCCGTGCACTCGACTGAGACGTTTTACGTAATGCACTATTGATCAGAATACACAGATCAACATCCCCAGTCAGGATAGAGGCCGCATTTCGGCTGCGATGAGACGACATTTTCCTGGTGTTTTTGCCCATTTCCAGCGGGGGGAAAAAAAATCAATCACGGCATCAAATATGGCGTCTACACTGACTGAGGTCAATGGTCAACGTTCACAGTTCAAATGAAGGAACCTTAACAGAGCATGAGTTACGACATGTCAACATGATGTGGAAGTCTTTGGTTTGAACATAGCAACAAAAAGAACCAACGATGCACCGTTAAAACCAGTGTTGGTCAAATGTGAATCTTCCATTCAAACCAGTTATGTAAAAAAAAATGACATAACCCAACATTTAGATGGCCTGTTACAAAATATATGTACAAATAAATATATAATCAAACGCAGAGGAGATTTAAACGCTCCACTGGTGGAGCATCGGAGATCAGATCTGGTGGTGGATCTGACAGGATCCCAGTGACACCGGTTCTGATTCTCAGGAGGTCTCTTTAATATCCCTGCACATGCAGACTGCGATCCGGACCGTGACAAATTGGCCTTTCAGGCCTCCTGGAAGATATCGATTGCACGTCCAGAGGCGCACAAGACAAATGAAACTGTTCAAGACAGACAGACGATGATGCACTAAAGGCATTTCACATTTACAACCCATGAACATGTCCGAGAGACCGGGGTTAGTTGTCACACCTTTCACGCAGATAACTTCACAAATCAAATGAGCATTTACACCATGGTAAAGTTCATTTGGGGCATGTTGTCACAATGGGAATTCATTTTTTGTGTATGTTCTTTTTCCCCTGGGTTTATAGTTGCTGATCTTCTGTCTATTGTATGTACTTCTGCTGCTATTTTATTTTCTCCATCCCTTTATTTGTAGTTCATATATGAATGCTGTTTGAACGCAATTCGCATCATATGACAGATTCATAATTGTATTTCTCTTTTTTTATTTATTTTTACTTAGAACTATCCTTGTTCTATTTCCATGTTCCATTTTATTAGCGAGAGAATAATACATATATGGGATATTTCAATGGTTTATGTAATCTGTTTATGTGGAGAAAATCAAAATAAAGTGAGGGGGAAAAAAAAGGAATTCTTTTTTTTGACACTAAATTTAGCCTAATAAAATAATTCTGGGGCCAGTTGCATAAACTAAGCCATTATGTTAAGACAGTGTCTTAAGATCTAGTATGAGCCACTAGCAGTTAGGCAAGGGGCATTCAGTCTTACTTTTCAAATCAAATTAGGCCAGTCTATGTTTTTATGTAACTGATTTAAAAAAATGATGAACAGTCTTAAAGAAAAAAAATGTATGTCTAACTTATAAGACTAGTCTTAACGGTTTATGCAACCGGCCCATTGAGAACCAAAAACAAATCATAGATTTTAACTCATTGTATCGTGTGACAACTTGCCCCGACCTGATACAATCCAGCTCCCTCTCACCTTAATACATCCCAGTCCACACAATTGACCCTAATTGAAGACTAGATGTTCGTAACCACCGCTGGACAATAGGAGCGTTCATACAAACGCACTTTCGACTGAAAACCTCAGTGTGACAACTTGCCCCGGCTCCCCCTAACAGTCTCAGAGGAGATATTCCCGGCTCGTATTAAAAATGCAATTCGTCTGTGATGTCCTTCGATGCATGAAGAGCGTCTTTGCGCGCGTCCAAGTGCGCAAGGTGACACCGACGCGACGTCCGCGCTGCTGTAATGCGCATCCCAAGGAGCGTCCCGGCGTCCCTACTGCGCGTTTCGGACCATCTTCTGCGAGGAGACCACCAGCAGCTGCTGCTGCTTCTGCCGGCTGGACTTGACGGCCAGGATCGCCTGGCGGTTCTTGTACTGGACCATCTGGAGCGTGATCTCCGCGTTCCAGCCCTCGTCCTGCGGGCACCTGAAGTCGATCTCCCGGCCCTCGGACATCACCACCGTGAAGTACACGTACTTCCCCTTGCGCTCCACGCAGTCCACGGTCTTCATGTTGGCGAAGTGCAGCTCCTTCACCTTGCAGCCGGTGTCGTGGTGGTGATGGTGGTGGTGTTGGTGGTGGTTTTTGGGCGGGTGAAGCATCAGTCCGTCCTCGGTGAGCACGCAGCGCTTCTTCTTCCACAGCTGCAGCAGCCCGTCGCTGCGCTTCTCCAGCGCGCCCTCCTTCAGCACGCGCGCGCCGCCGGCGGACTCCAGCATCGCCTCAGCATGAACCGAGCCTGTGTGGGTCTGGGTTCGGGTTGGGACTGGGGTTATGTGTAGCGGACGGGTCTGCGAGGACTCTCTGATGATCGGGACAGAGCGCGCACGGGGGTTTTCTTTCGCGCGCGGACCGCCCACTGCATGAGTGAAGCGCGCGCGCGCGCACACACACACACACACTCGAGTCCATCATGGACCGTGTCTCAAAACCAACCGAGGTGTATACCTAGGCATCATAATCGTAATGTTGTATTATGTCATTTAATACACATCACATCAATGCCTAAAATATGGCAATACAATTACGTAACAGTTAACGTTGTGAATATGTAAATATTTCAATTCAATAAACTATTACCTGTATAAATATTGAAATACAATGTTATACCAAAACATGAAATACAAACATTAAACTGTGAAATATCAGATTAAACCAGATATATTCATATTTTAGTATATTCCATTTAATTACAATATAATAAAGCAGTGAAATACTTGGCCTGATTTAAATTTAATTAGGCCTGATCATTTTATCATATCTATTTAACATCTATTTTGTAATGTCCAAATCAAATATGCATATTCAAATCGCCTACCATAAGTCTGCATGCACAAAAAAAAGACAATAAAAAGCCATAAAGGATGAATCTAGTTTAGATTTATACCAAGTGAGATGATCTTGCTAGCAACATTAAGTAAATATGATTTATTGGTTCCTCATAGGCAACATTTGAGAGATTCATAATCTTTATTAGTTGCTTTATGCAATTTAATGCAATCATTTAGGAAGATATCATCATAAATGCCTAAATATGACAATAGCATTATGAAAAAAAAAGTTCAATAAACTAATATCTGTATCATTAATCAAATATATTATAGTACCACCAAAACATTAAATAAAAACATTAAAATGTACAATATCAGATTTAGATATATATTATTTTAGTATATCCCATTTAATTACAATACAATAAAGTAGTGAAATATTTGAATATAAATAGGCTTGATCATTTTAACATCCAATCTATACATATTCAAATCTCCCATCATAAGTCTGCAAGATTAAAAAAAAAATAGCAATAAAAAGCCATTAAGGATGAGCGCAAAAAAATTGCTCTGTGATAGGTCTAGATTAGATTTACACCATCAAGTGAGATGATCTTGCTAGCAACATTAAGTAAATATGATTTATTGGTTACTTATAGGCAACATTTGAGAGATTCATAATTTTTTTTGTTGCTTTATGCAATTTAATGCAATCATTTAGGAAGATATCATAAATGCCTAAATATGACAATAGCATTATGAAAACAAAGTTAAATTAAATAAACTAATATCTGTATCATTAATCAAATATATTATAGTGCCACCAAAACATTAAATAAAAACATTAAAATATGAAATATCAGATTAAATGACTATAAAAACAGCATTTTAATATATAATAATCACATAAAGCAGTGAAATACTTGAATTTAAATATTCATTTTAACATTCAAAACTTGGGATATAAAACGGTCCTAATATACTTTTGCAATGTCTGTATCAAATCAATAAGCATATTCAATCTCCCACAAGTCAGCAAGCAAAAAATAAATAAAGAGTAAAACAAAATCCTGCTATAAGTCCTTTACACATTTAAACCATCAAGTGAGATGATCTTGCTATCGTCAACATTAAAGGATTAGTTAACTTTTAAATAAACTTTTGCTAATAATTTCCTCACCCCCATGTCATCCAAGATGTCCATGTTCTTCTTTCTCCAGGCAAAAAGAAATCAAGGTTTTGGATGAAAACATTCCAGGGTTTTTCTCCATGTAATGGACTTCAATGGGCCCCAAACGGTTCAAGGTCCAAATGACAGTTTCAGTACAGCTTCAAAGGGCTTTAAATGATGAATAAGGGTCTTATCTAGCGAAAAGATCAGTTTCTGCGAGAAGCCGAGCAGTATTTATGCTATTATTTTACCTCTTTTCAGACGAGCGTGATCATCTCTGAGCTCCGCCATAACTTCCGCTAAGTGAGGTCAAATACAATCATGGTCATAGATGTATCGATCGTAGATGCCTCATTCTACTGATCCAGGCGCTAATGAGGTATCTACGTATACATCTATGACCACGATCGAATTTGACCTCACTTAGCGGAAGTTATGGCGGAGCTCAGAGATGATCATGCTCGTCCGAAAAGAGGTAAAATAATAGCATAAATACTGCTCGGTTTCTCGCAGAAACTGATGGTTTCGCTAGATAAGATCCTTATTCACCGTCTGGTATCGTTTAAAGCCCTTTGAAGCTGCACTGAAACTGTCATTTGGAGCCCATTGAAGTCCATTATATGGAGAAAAGCCCTGGAATGTTTTCATCCAAAACCTGGATTTCTTTTTGACTGCAGAAAGAAAGACATCTTGGATGACATGGGGGTGAGTAAATTACAGCAAAAGTTTATTTAAAAGTAACTAATCCTTTAAATATGGTGTATTGTTATTTATATGCAACATTTGCAAAATTCATAATCTAAATTTGTTTCATGTAAATTTAACACCAACATTTAGGAAGAGACGCATCATAAAAATGCCTAAAATGTGACAAATAGCATTCACATATCTATTAAATAAACGAATATCTGTATAAATATTCAAATACAATGTTATGTAAACATGCAAACATTAAAAATTTGAAATATCAGATTAAACATGAAAAGATCATGTTAATATTTAATTACAATGTGCTAATAAAGCTGTGAGAAATGCCTACTTTAAATATTTTAACATTTTGTAATGTCTAAATCAAATGAACAAGCATATTCAATCTATAAAAAAAAGAGATAAAGGAAAAAGTTCCCCTGCAATAACTCCTCGATTACGTTTTTTTTTAACCATCAAGTGAGATATGGAATATGAAAAACTGTATTATGATAAGTGAAAAGGGTTTATTGCTTACATGTCACTTATAGTTTGATAAGTAATACGATTTTGATTACTTAAATGATTGTACATTAAAATAAAGTGAAAATTGATCATTGATAATTTAAAGTCAACGCTGCCACCTAGTGGAGTCCATAAAGGATTACACCATCATAACATTGTCTAAAATGACAATACAGGTGAGAATATTAAAATAAAACCAGATAGACCAAGGCGTGCACATTTTACCAATTTATTTTTCATGAATATACATCCACGTACAGTTATTGAGTACATTAGTATTTTGTAGCATGGCATTTTGCTTTGACAACAGCTGCTGAGGGGAACCAGAAAGACCCCCTGCTGCTAATCGACCAGCCGGACGTCCTGCGCTAGACGTGTGCGGCGTTTGGGGTTTCTGAGTGAAAATATTGCTCTATCTGCTTCAGACCTGCTGGGCTGCGCTACGAGTGAGAGGAGACGTCGAAGACCTTCCTCTGAGTGCACACACACAGTCACACACACAAACAGACACACACACACTCGATCACAACCCTTCACAGTGATAGGCCTGCCAAACAGAGGGTGGAGTTTCACCACAGACTACTCAACAAACATCACTCAGGGCCGAGCTCGGAAACAAACCAGAAACTGGCTCCTCCAATCAGGTTCTCGCATTCAAAGTCTAATCCTCCAATGAGGTCGGGGATCATAGTAAGTGCATTCTGGAGAGATGCATGGAGCAGAGAACCCACCTGAATAACGGCAAGCCAGCGTAACGTTAAGCGCGTGGTCTAATCGACGTTGGAAAGAGACGCTACCAATACATGACGAAAAGTACAAAGTGCTCTTGGAGAGGAAAGAAGAAAAAAAACGACGGTCATGCAGCGTCGACTGGAGGACGAATGTGGAATGTACATCAGTCACCACTGACGGAAAACACACAGTTTCGCAACTATAGCGGGAACGGTGGAATGTTTTAACGGAGAACTGATTAAGCCGGATTACACAGAGGGGTTTAAACTGAATGAACGAGCACCTTCGTGCCACCCTGTGGCGCCGCTTTGGTTGCTCAAATCACTTTTCCTGTAAACGGGACAGTCTTTCCACAGCTGTTGTCTAAGAGCAATACAAAAGACTTCACGAGAACCCAACTAGTTTAGCAGTGAAGAAACGAGTGTCATGCTTTGAGGGATTTTTTCTGCATTCTAACCATTTATACAGAGAGAGAGAGAAAAAGGAAAACGAAAAGAAACCGGTCTAGTAAAATACTATGCGTCATGAGCAACGGCTCCCAATGGGAGTTGTTTTTTTTTCTTTTTTTTGTAACAAAAATCTTGAAACCCTTTTATTTATTCTTCAATTATTTCTACCAAGAAAAATACAAAACATTGTAAGGCGTTAAGTAACTATGTTTGTTTGAAGCCGTTACAGTGTAGGGGGGGATCCTGAAGGAGGCTGGCGCCGCCATCACTGCTGTTTGCACTCCTCTGGGGGGTTGGCATCCTTCTGGAAAGCACCAAGAGAAGGAGGACGGGTTACTTCTCGCATTTCACATTTCAATTCAACTCAGCCAATCACACGGCCACACACTGAGGGACGGAGGGCTCTAGGATTTACACGGATTGAATAAATTCACAAGCGTTTTATCATTTCACTTGATAAAACTATCATCATGCCACACAAATTCAGATCTTCATGACGACCGCATTGTGTGAATACATTATTGTTTACCAGTACTTTGAGGAATAATTCATTTACGGAACACGTTTTTTTCTAGTAAACCTCTGATGTGAAGTGTGAACGTATTTTTAAATATTAGTTTGTTTTATATCTTCATGTATTTGATACATTTGTGTTATTAAAATCAACTATTTTTCGGGTCATAAGTTCCTATTTGAAAAGAAAATAGAAATTCTCATATTAAATTATATCTTGATTAGACGTACTTAACTGAATTAAACTATTAAAACGAAATCCAGAAATTAAATCGAACCGAATTAAATGTAGAAAAAAAAAAGAATCCAGAAGCAATTAAAACAGGGAAAATTGGCAAAAATAAAACATTTCATAGGGATAGCGAATATATTAATGTACACCAGAATGTACTGTAATAATATTTTAAGGAATATTAAATACATTTTTACAGTAAACCTCTGATGTGCAGTTGTTATTTTTATTTGATTGCATTATAAAATATTAATTAAATTGGCAATGTTTTAGATCTTCATGTTTTTGATAAATTTGTGTTAAATCTAGAATTATTAAAATCGACAATTTCTGGGGAAAGAAGAAAAAAAAAAGTTCCTATTTTGAATTTTGACTAGACATGTTTTTTGATGGTTTAATTCAATTTTAATAATTAAAACAATCCAGAAAAATTTTAAATGGAACAGAATTAAATAAAAATAGAAGGAAAAAATCATAAGTTTCTATTTTAAATTGTATCTGGATTAGACATGCTTTTTGATTATTTAAAACTGAATTAAACCATTAAAACAAAATCCTGAAAAAAAAGTACAGAAGTTAATCAAAATAGAAAAAAATAAATGGAAATTAGAAATAAAAACGGGGAACATTTGTGCAAAAAAATAAAACATTTCAAAGAGCCCAAAGGATGGCAGTTAATGTATTTCTCAAAGTAATAATAATTTAAGGAATATTACATTTTCCTCCATATTTTAATTTTTACAGTAAACCTCTGATATGCAGTGTTATTTTTATTTGATTGCATTATAAAAAATTAATTCAAATGGCAATATTTTATATCTTCATGTTTTTGATAAATCTAGAAATATTAAAATTGACAATATTCAACAATTTCTGGGGGGGGGTCTTAAGTTTCTTTGATTAGACGTGTTCTTTGATGGTTTAATAAAATTAATAATTATAACAAAATCCAGAAAAATGTATATGGAACAGAATTAAATAAATAAAAATAGAAAAATAATTAATTAGAAATTAGAATTAAAACGGGGAACATTTTTGCGGACAAAAAAAAATAACATTTCATAAGGCCCTAAGGATAGCAAATACATTAATATTGTACACCAGAATTTACTGGAGGAAAAATATTAATCAACGTTTTAATTTTTACAGTAAACCTCTGCTGTGGAGTCTGTTAATTTTATTTGATTGCATTATAAAATATTCATTAAATTGGCAATTAATATAAGTTTCAATTTTTCATGCATTTGATAAATTAATTTAAAAATTAATTGTTAATTAATCTAGAAAATATTAAAATTGAATGAAACCATTCAAACAAAATCCATAAAAATTTTAATGGAACAGAATTAAAAATAGGAAAGCTAAATAAAACAGAAAAAAGTGTGTTGGGGGAGTTTTTGGCAGAAATTTAACATTTTATAGGGCCCTAAGGATGGCACAGCAATGACTGACACTGGGCTCCACCAATGGCATGACGGAACGAGTACAGACAATCTTTTCCACCCTCAGCGTGAAAAGACTCCAGCAGACAATAAGTTAAATCAGGGTTTAATTCGGAGAGCAAACCGGATGCTTCAACATACAGAAACAATACAGATGCTAATGCCAACTCACGATGGTTAAAGAGTGGGAAAACAAGCACAACAACTGAGCCGAGAGTGTTAGTGATTAGTGTGGAATGATGGGAAGGGATTCAAAACGCAACAGGAGGGTCAGGGAGGGACACACTGATTCAGGAGCGTTACCTACCAGGGCAGGGTTACTACAGACATCACTTATACCTAGTGAGGAGAAATTTAGAGAGGAACTCACAAGGTGCCAAAGTGCTTGAAAAGTTAACATGTTAATTATGCCGTCGCTTACAGAAGTCAATATTTTCCTACTCTGATTGACTCTACATTGATGTTTGATTAGTCAAGTGCATGCTTTGAGAAAAAGATACGATGCATGGGCAGAACTTGGACATGCTGAGAGAAGTTTGTGAAAAACGCCTCCGATGCCGAGAAGATAAACGTGCAGTGATGCTTCAATCTCATCCAGAACAGCGATTCGGCTGAACAATTAAGAAAAATCGCAACATGGCTTAATACTTAAAGGTGCAGTGTGTAGTATTTATGAGGATCTATTGACAGAAATGCAAGTTAATATACATAACTGTTTTCAGTGGTGTATGAAGACCTTACATAATGAATCGTTGTGTCTTTATTACCTTTGTATGAAGATAGAAATGGCTCATTCTATCACAGGTCCCCTTACAGTTAAGTCGCCATTTTGCCCCGTCATGTTTCTACAGTAGCCCTAAATGGACAAACTGCTCTACAGAGCCCTAATCACTATGCAAGCTCTCTCCGACGACATTTTTGTCCTGTGTCGGCCACCGTAGCTTCTCTATGTGCTTTGAAAGGGAGGGGTAGGGGTGGGTGATTGTAATTCTCAACCTCACCACTAGATGCCACTAAACTTTAAACACTGCACCTTTAAGTATTTCAGAGTAAAGGCTTGTTCACACCAGGATGATTATCATCAACATTTAACACCATGTGACTGCACATCCGACACGCAAAACACCAGGCGTAAAAGCGTAATTTCTTTTTAAAAACACCTTTTTTGGTTTGACATGCCGCGTTAAAAACCGTCCGACCAATGAGATTGGTGCTTTTTTCCAACATGCCTGGAGCTGCTTAAGTTACAGTAAAACACGACTTGGTGGTGCTCAAGCACAAAATGGTTGACACGCACACATTAATACCAAAGAAGACGACGAAGAGGAAGTAGACAAAGATGCAACGAGGCAAGATGAATGTGGAGCTGCTGGTCTCTTTGGTGTCTGAACACAAAGAACTTTATGACAAATGCCACAGCGAATACAAATCTCAATGAGAGGGAGTTATAGAGAGGAACTGCAGATCAAAGTGAGTTTACATCGAATCCTATTTGATCGGCAATCAAATCAAAAGTGGCATCTACTGTCAGGGAGTGAATTTGCATGTTCACTAGGCACTTCGCCAGTGAAAATCGCTTTGGTATGAACAAAGGCGCATCGAAAAACGCTGGCGATAATCTTCCCGGTGTGCACGAGACTTCAAGCATTTAAAAATTAAGCAAGCAATATTACAATTTAGCAAATATTGTAATGCATTTCAGCAATGCCAGAGGAAAATCATCCCATCCTGAAGCAAGTACTCAACCATGCTCAGATTCTGTGCAAATGGCCCTTGTAGGGCAGCGTATATTCAACAGTTTAAGAGCTGCACTGTAGTATTTATAAATCAGTGTTAAGGTTAACAGCCAAACCGATGTTCACACAGATGACGCCAACACTGCAGTCATTCACCTACTCGGCAAGAGAACGATTAAGTGTTTTCAATTGGATTTGAATGTACCAAAGACAGTAACAATATGATTTTTTGCCAGGAGAATTAGCATTTGACAGGCGGAGATGCATGAGTGGAGGTGACAGCATGTATTCTGTATGTTGAGATCTCAGTATCTGCCTTGAGGAGCACTGATGGACATCTGGACTCTTACCTTGGGCTCATAGTCTGGATCGTTTTCCTCATCGGCCTCCTCTTCACCCTCCTGCAAATCACAAACAGAGTTTACAAACAGGCGAGGGAGTTAAGACGATAAAAACAGACAAACCAATGAAAACTAACCTCATCGTCGGCTTCCTCTCCCTCCTCATCATACTGGCAAACGCAACAGAAACACAGAGGTCAGATGTTTGGAAATAAAGCATCTCGCTTCATGACAAAGGATGCGTGTCATTCACTCACGTCATCGTCGTCGTCTTCGATGGCCTCCCCAGTGAAGTACAGCACCGCCCTGGGAACAATACGCTCGCGGATGAAGTGACCAATCTCAAAGTCTGCTGCTAACACGGCCTCCGAGTCCTCGTCCTAAACACACAGTGAAAACAAACCATCAGACACTGATCTAGAACCTAGAGAGTTCATGGTTACTTGCCAAAATATCAAATTATTCAACATGCATGCTATAGAAGAATCATTTCAGTTAACAGATTCCATGGACGTTAAATTCTTCATGGAACTAGGGGTTTGCGATATTGACAAATTATATCTCGATATTTTTTTTTAGGACTTTAACAATATTTTGCTGTGTTATTGTGCTGGTACGTTTGGCAGGTTTAGGACTGGCATGGTCCTAAAGTTTTTGATATTCATATTCAGTGTGTTGGTCAGTTCACAGCAGTGACAATCATATTTTCCAATAAATCATAATTTAAAATATAACCTAATTGTATGCATGCATCATATTTTGTCAATTTAATCAATGTAAATCAAATATTATAATAGACACAATAGGGCTATAACCAATCATATTAAATAAGTATGAACAAAATTCATCTTTGCAATTGAGAGGAAACAGAAGCTGCATTTTGTGTTTAATGCTCAGAGGTGACAAATAAATAACCCTGAAGTTACAAAAGCATAATATTTTATGTTTTAAACATAAAATGTTGAGAATTTATATTTGAAATTATTTAAAACGTGAAAAGATACTTTAAAATGTGAAATTAAAACCGCCAGTAGGTGGCGGCAAGTCAACGTTAATGAGCGAGTGATTGAGATTCAACCGATTGCTGATTTATACCTGTGTGCTACTCAGAGACATTGGCCTATTTTAACTATTTTTGTTGGCCAGAAAAAAAACAGGCAATATGGTGTCTAAAATAAACCTCATCTTGATCTAAGATAAAGTCACTTAATATAAAATTGTTTAGTAAACTTGTATAAAATCAATATGCGTTATGCTGATACCTGGAGAAAACCGCACTCTTTGTGTGATTTTCATTAAATATTAATTTATATAAATAGACCAAAATCACACAGTGAAAGTGTGCACCAACACAAGACTACATCACGTAGTGTATGCATGCACTCTCTGGGTGTGTGTGTGTGTGAGGGATACTCTAAAAATGTCAGATCGCACATCGTTAAAACAACAATTATGATATCGCAGACCCCTACATGGAACCATCAATGCCAATAAAGAGCCTTTTTGTTGTAAGAGTGTACCCAAATTTAGAATAAGGATACAAAATGTCAATGAAATTCATGGCTAGAAAGAAAGAGAGAAAAAAAAAAAATACTCACCAGATCACCAGTTTCTGGAACTAAAAAGAAAAAAAATGTTTAGACCATGTCATTATCAGTAAATACTATTCTCTGATTAACTAATACAATGTTCACATGTGTATATAAAAAAAAAAAGCCATCTAGTTAAGGATTTTCTACCTTCAGGTGGTGAGAAAAAGTTGAAGAATGAATCATTGGGGACCGTCTTGGTGACCGTCCTAACTGTTCCACGTCCCTTATGTTTCTGTTTCTTCTTAATTGTTTTCAGTGTGACGTTCTTGCCCTTAGTCCAGTCGATCGTGCATCTGAAAACACAGATATTCAGTCTCCACACTCTCACTGGCATTTCAATGGAGTAAAAGTCAAAGGTTGAGCCGTACCCTGTGCAGCCCATGATCTCTGGCCCGTCGAATGAGAAGGGATCGGACTCATCCGGCTCAGACCTCATTTTGTAGGTCTTTGTCAGGACTGTGTTTGTGAAGAAATCATTGGCCTCGAAGTGGAACTCTAATGTGAAACTCTAAAAAGAGAGACCAAACACAAATCAGTGAGTGAACTGTGAGTGCAAGACGTCACACAGAAGACAACGACTATCAGGCTCACCATTGGCTGGCCGGCGTCAGAGAATTTGACTTTAATGTCTTGTAAGTGCTTGAGGATTGGTTCATCGTGTTCCTGGACAGGGGAAAAAATAACCACTTAATTTTCATTATTAGGTGCATTTTTTTATTAAAGCAAATAATGAATGCAAGTGACATTAACCACAGTATTCTTTTAGAACAGATTCTATTTTAGTTTAATATTTTGAATGTTATTTTTTCATTTTCCACTATCATTTTAATTTTAGTTATAGATTTAGTAATTTTGTTGCATTTGCTTGTTGATTGATTTTATTCTAGTTCTGAACAATCGATTATAAATTATAAATGCGTTTATGCATGCATGTACGTGTGTGGATGCGTGCACACTCCATATTTAAGAAATATTTGCATTTATATACTGTATTTACACATTTATACAATTTATCTTCTATATAAATGTACATATAAATATAACATTTATCTTAAATGTATATATACATGCATGTGTGTATTTACATATACATAATTATAATTATACACAGTACTCACATATGTAAAACTTATTTTGGATGCTATTAAAAAACAAAATCATTTTATTTTTTTTACAATTTTAATTACAAAAGAATGAGAATGTTGCTTTGCTAATTGCCTGAAATAAAATGGGTTTATTAAATTATTTGAATTTAATTAAATTGCTTTCCTGTAGCTCAAACAATAGAGTGTGGCGCTAGCAACGTCAAGGTCATGGGTTCGATTGCCAGGGAAAGCAAGAACTGACAAAAATGTGTATGTTGAATGCAATGCAAGTCGCTTTGGATAAAAGCATCTGCCAAATGCATAAATGTACATTTTAGTTAACATCAACTCTAATAACCCTGATTAACTAGCCCGAGTGTCATGTTCTAATAAAACTGTAAATAATTAAATTAATCCTGAGAGAAATTTATATATAGAACTGCTGTTTCATGATGCCCGTTTAATTATCTAAAAAAGCTGCGAGGTGCACTCATATCACTAGATGGCAGCAAGGACCAGACCTACATTTCCCAAAAAGAAACCGCCCGCTGTAAATACCCATGTTGCACGACCTGCTTTTAAACTCGGTCTACGGTCACAACCACTCCCTAGTGATCCCACGGTTGGCCGTTCTCTCCCTACCTGCAACATTTCACTGAGAAGGTCGACGTTCTTGAAAACTGTGAGCCAGAACTCTGGGATTCCTTTAGGGTCTTCCTTTTCTTCATCTTTCTTCTCTTCCTCCACTTTGGCCTTTTCCTTCATTTCCTCCTGATAAAGGCAAAGAGCCAGACCGAGTCAAGTTATGACCGCATAAATCATTATACAAGGATGACATCAACGATGTGGCATTTGAAGAGCATGCAGGTATGGATCACCTGTACCTGCTTACTTACTGTCAGCTCTTCCTCTTCATCTTGTTTCCACTCGCACTCCTCATCTGTGGGTTCGTATGACGCTCTCACGATATCACTCCGCTAAAGACAAACGTTCAAATGCATTTTTAGAAGTCAAAACTTCCATTAAACTGTTAATTTACAGAATATTTAGGTCTAATTATGGTCAACTAAAACAAAATATAATGTGTGCATGTATAATAGCATATGATTCTAAAATGACAGTCCAGTGGTCCAGAATAAAGTGCAAATGTATGCCGATATTTGTACTGTAAGTAGGGCTGAACGCTTTTGGAAAATAATCTAATTGCGATTTAATACGCGATTATTTTTATACGCTCTTTAGCTTCATTATTCAACAAATACAAGCAAGAATTCATTGTATAGTTTGACCAACAGTTCTTTAGACCTGATAAGTTTGGTATATAATCATATCAAAATTAAAAAGTAGCATTAAAAAGTTTATTTTAACTAATAGTCTCATTTTCTATCACATAGCCTACAACTGAATAAAATTAGTAGCTAGCTAACAACTTGCTTTGTCCTGGTTTTACCTAAACTAAATGATTTTATAGGTATTTTACTGCACATTGTCAATATAAATAACCTGAAAATACAGTGGATTATTAAGGCTAAATTTTACTGACCACTCAGCTGCATGTGCGGCACACGCAGGTCAAAGAAGAGGTGGTGTTTTTTTTAAAGCACAATTCACACCCAGCAGTAATTCAGGGGAAGGGGGAAATGTCGAATGTTGATTGCTATTATGAATTCAATAAAGTAGCTTACTTTGTACTTGTAAATATTACAGTATACAAAGTAGGGTTGGATACGTTCATATTTTAACCGGTACCTGAAATTCGATACTTTAGGGATGTTTACATCAATAACTAAAGAACCTGCAAGTCATTTCTAGAAGTGTTATTGACATTATGCCACACCTACCCTGGTCGCTGTCTGCCATTATCGGTGATGTTTGTTTACTGTAATATTTACTAGTAAATAGTAAGGCTACTAGCTACTTATTTTAATTCATAAAAACAACAATTTTTTTCTCTCTTTTTAATTTCATTTCTATGAAAAGATTTTCAACAAATTATGTTATATATTTTCTGGTAATCAAATGAAGACATTTAATTTATCTTTTTTGTCAAACTAAGTGCTGCACAACTGAGCTTCATATGATTAAAATAAAAAATAAAAGAAAACGTGCAATTTAAAACTTACAAAATTAAGTTATGGTGATCATTTATTATTATTACATTAGTGTTAGTATTATTATTACGTCGAGACGCATCTAAATTCTGCTGTACAACAGTTATGCATTTGTCAAGTTAGGCCGAACTTTTATTTTGACGGGTTGCCGTGAAGACCTTTGAGTTTGTGTGTTTATGACATGACGGTATTTTTTTCTCAAATGAAACCGTAAAATACTCAAAGTGACTCTCAATGGCTCTGGAGATGACATTCGTGCGTTCATGTCCTTATAAGAGACGGCAGAGATTGAAACATGCGACCGTCACACGTACGAGAGTGTGTGTGGGGTAAACTCAGACTGTAAACCACATGTCTACGGCATTCATTTGCAGACACGAAGGATTCATATTTAAATAGTCTTTTTGCAGTTTAATATTCACAGACACTAGTCTATAACCACCAGATGCGTTCTCAGATACTGAAATTTGGTACCGAATGATTTAATGTGAAACGTTACTCGGTAGTACCGACGTAATTCGGTCAGTGCCCTTAAAACTACAGGAGTTCGGTACCCAACCCTAATACAAAAAAGACAGACAGCGACCAAGACAATGTCACAAAACTTCTAGAAATTACTTTCTTTACAGTTATTGAGGTAAACATCCCTAAAATACAGAAACATTTAAAATGTGAATAGTACCCAAACCTACACATGACCAGAGTGTAAAATCACAGCCTTTGTGTTTTATCATATCGCAAATGCAATCGTTCAGCCCTAACTGCAAGATTTAAATAGTTTATGCAACTAAAGCCATGTTCTCAGGCATTAATATCTAGAAGGATCCTGACTTTTAATTGAGCCTCTCAGACATCACAACTCCACTGGGAGAGAGAAAGTGCTATGAGAGAGGATAAACAGCTACAGCTCAGGTTTAATTTTCTGCGAGACATCTCTTTGGCTGGCCGTTTGTCTCTGGTGTCCTTGATTGACCACAGGATCTCAGCACTGGAGAACACTTTGGTGTTTGCTGCAGTTGGAAACGCTGAGGCAGCAGGTCAATATAACTGCTTTAACGTACTGTGCTGTCTTCTAGCACACAACAGCAAGTCGTTTCTTCTTAAACTACACCTTTTACAAGAATAAAACCAATGTTACTCATTCTGGACGAACGGAAAGCAGAAAATGTCTCACCTTGTCAAAGAGAGGCTGATACAAAGCGGCGTATTTTCGCTCCAGTTCGTGGACTTCTTCATAGAACTTAGCTTCGATGTGGGCGCATTTGACCTGGAGGTTCTTGAGGGCATTAACACGTCTCTTCACCACCTTTGGTAAACTGCGCAGACAACAAAAACATGCGGTCATAAGGGGCAAATGACACTGCTGGTGATTCATGAATGACTCAGAAAAATGAACTTCTCAATGATGCAATACCGGTCCGCTTAAATAGATTTTTTTAACCTTTATAGGGGATATTTTTACACTGTCATGGGTCATCTTTTATGACAAATTCTTACATTTATTGAAATTCAACTAGAATAGTAAGACACTACAGGTATGTTTCCCAGTCATATCAAAATCAACCGGATACATTGAATAATGAAACTCCACGGTTTGCTCTTTGGAGACGTGAAATAGTTCTGCTGTGGATTTGTTTGCAAAAAAAAAAAAAAAAAAGACATTAGGTGCTTTCACAGCAGGTAGTTATAGGAAGCCAGTTATACTAGCCATCTGTACCATGGCCCCACCGATAACTAAATATTCCCTAAGGGCTATTTTCCTGGCCAGCAGGAATTCTGAAGTGATGCAAGTTGGCTGACAACAACTGTAGGATGAAGGACACCATTATCACGAAACCACGACACAACAAAAACACAGCTCTGATCACGGAGATGGAGTGTAATCATGTAAGTTTTGCGACTGAAAGAGCAAAAACAACAACAATCGAAACAACTTGCAGTGCTATATATCATCGAGGCTGAGAAACGAACAACAGCACAGACAAATGGTGACAGGTTAGGTCTACAAGATTATGACAAAGCATAATTGTCACTGAATGATGTTTTGAAAAGCGTTATGCAATTGTTTGAAGCGACTTCATGCCATGTTTTTTTTTTTAAATATGCATGCTATTATAATGTTATACTAAAACAATGGAAGAAAAACCCAAGATAACCTGCAGAAAGAGAAAAAAAAAAAACAGCACAATAATGTGGACCTTTTTTTTGTAATTGCACCTTTGAACGGTTACATAATTGTAGCATCTGTAATAGTAATCACGATTAAAAGATTTTATTAATTGTGCAGCCCTACAACAGGTAAATGCCGTTTACTTTAGCTTTCTGCACCTTTTCTGTGTGATGGGAACATTGGTCTCATCACAATTTTTTTTTAAGTATGATTTAACTGTGTGCTTGCACAGATTTTCTTTATAAACATTCTTTATACCAGACCTGTACAGCATACATAAACACACAAAAAGTGGTTTCATCATGCAGTTATGAGTTTTAACTTGAATGTGCATTTCTATTTTATTTAACCCTTCAGAAGTCACTAAATTTAGCACATTTTAATATGACAGATTTTTTTTTATATTGCCAATAAATACTAACCCCAAAACAGTTAAATTAAACAGTTTATATGATATAAACAGTTACACTGAGATTGTTTTTATTGGCAACAGGCAGCATTAATTAATCAAACTTAAATGTTTATTTCTTATGAATATCCAAGATTTTCTATATCCGTTTTTTTAAAATGGCAAGGATCCCTAAACAATCCCCTTGTGAGATCAATTCTTTATTAGGCTTAGCCTACAATATATTATAACAGCCTATAATATAATATACAAACCAATTGAAGTATTTAAACTGATAGTATTTTATATCAGTTTAAATGCTTCAATTTGTTATAAAAAGTAGGTATTTTATTAAAAACAAAAACAAAAAACAGATCTAATAGCTAAATATTTTCAAGGGAACGTGAACTCTTATCTAAACATCCCAGAAACCCAAACCACACACAGATCTATTTAAACTGATGTGTTACTTTGGTGTTTAGAGTTTGCACGCTACACTTATGGGGTGTGTAACTGTAAATGTCTGTTTTGTTACCGTGCTGTGTCCATCATCCGTTATTTCCACCACTTAATCAAGCCACTCTTCTTTAAAACATGATGGGGTTTTATTTCAAGTCTTTGCGTTTCTCATTGCCTCTCATATTGAGATTTGGACCGCAAACACACTCACTGCTGCGAGCTTCACACGTGACAATTCTCTCGATGAAACCTGTAAACCGCATTCACCGGTTCTAACACGATAGCGATACTAACTCTATAGCGGTTGAACAGAGCACTGAAATTATTTCTCAATTAAACTACAATCAAATGGATTTCTTCCCTTATTTTGCATCTGCGCGGCATTTTATTCTCTCATGCGCGCAGCTTAGAGGGAACATTGGTCTCATCACAATTTTTCATGTTCAAGGAGTAAGTAAACTGTGTGCTTGCACAGCTTTTTAAAAATGGTGGGTGGCGTTGTTTCGTATGGTATGCGTTTGGCCAATCAACGTGCACTTACGTCACTGGTAGTTCCCATTGTCCTGCGTTACACTACGCTTGAATGAGCCAATTTAGTCCCTCAAAAAGGCGTTCCTATAACTAAAATCACTCACAGTACCTGCAATGCGAACACACCGAAAAACAGGTACATCTGCCAATAGTTATAGGAACTATGAAAGTGTTAATCTGGTGTGAAAGCCCCTAATATTGTCTAAAATATTATAAAATATCCCTCAACTTCTTATTAATTTTATACGTCGACTCAAACATTACATTTGCAATTGAGCTGAGGAAATCTATAAAGAAAAACATGAACCAATACATGGGCATTTTTAGCCGCCATATCTAGAATGTGGCATTTTTTTGTGTGATTTTGATGGCATGTCAAGCCCTCATTGATTTCCAACCCTGACGCAAGATAGCAGGAAGAGGATATGCCCAAAATTAGAAACATTTAATACAGTCTGTGTTAGCAAAGTGGGGAAATCAGAGGCAGCCAATGAGAAACAAGGGAGCTATTTGAAGTTGTGCGTATGTGTGTGGGTGTGTTCACACATACCTCTCCATGTACCCTGAGGGAGATCCCACGAGTCCGTCCAATCGCTCCTGCAGCGCCGCAAGAATCTGGGGGTTCTGCATCATCTGCATCGTCAGCTGACGTGCTAAAATCAGAGAGAACAAACGCAACTGTTACAGTAGGAACAAACAAACAATGACCAGGGGTGGCGTGCGATACCTATATAATCCAATCAACAACTCTCAGAACTAGGCCACCTTTACAACAAGAGTCAAAAAAAAAGATGCTCTTTTCATCCCAAAAATAAAGTGGCAAACACAGGCGAGGTCAGCAATCTTTAGAGAGCGGGCGCACATCTAATGCCCGTATTATTTCCTATTAAACACGCTTTCAGCTGTGCTAATACACGACGGCTCGGTCCAGCAGCTAAACACGGCTAAGGTCACTGAGGTTACTGATTGATATCATGTTACCCAATACAAAAAAGAGCCAGTGCAAACGTACACACAGTCTCTTCCTAAGAATCCATGACAGACGCATTTCGTTTTCCTCCACAGAAGACAAGTGAAGAAAAACAAACACACTAAAAGTGTTTGGGAAACGATTCATTTTAGCAAATCTGTTGAAGAAATTTGAGTTGCTTTTGGGCGTTTTGACACCTGAAAGTCCACACCAAGGTCCGAACCGAAGTTTATGTTTTGATACATTTTATACATTCGGTTAGTTTTCACATTGCAATTATGCGAGCGCACTAAAGAACTTTACACACTTGCGTCCACTCGTCATCATCTATGTGGGCGGCATCTGGACATTGATTGGTTCGTAAACGGACGTGCGTCTGACGTCGGCGTCTTTGACAAGAGTGAATGAACGGACGCATATCGTTGCCACTATTGAACAGTGCGCATTGCTTGACTATTTTTTTGTGTTACGTTTAAAAGTGGACATTCCAAGCTTTATATTCACATATTTCTCATGTTTGTGAGACGAGTAGCTGCTGAGTTTCAGTTTATTTGAGACGCGCTCCAGTTCATGTGTAAAGCATGTGATCGCTCCCGTGATTATTGTCTGCTATAGACTATTTGCTTCTTATTTATTAAATCCAGGCAATTATCTGATGAAACGTTAATTAAAATTAAGATACAATTTATACAAAACGAAATTCACACTAAAGAAAAACTTTCTAAGCAAAATCATACAAAACTTCGTTCAAAATCATTTCTGACTTTCTGTCTTCTGACATATTGCGCATCTTTTCACTTTTCATAATCAATGTAGCCTAGATTGAATTTAAAAATAACATTATAATATTTAAACATAAACAGGAACTTCCTGTAAATGGTCTGAAAGTCCGAAACATACAGGAAATGCTTTCACTCTAGAAACGAACCGAACCTTTGTTCAGTTTGATCCGGACCGAGACGACCTTTTCGTCAGACCAAATTTCGTCTGTTTGGTCCGGACCGTGGTTCGGGGGAGGTTTCACACCTGTAATTTTGATTCGGACCAAACTGAAAAGTCCGAAAATCCAGACCAAACAAGGTAGGTGTGAAAACGCCCTTAAAATACGCTCCTCTTGTACCTACTTTTGCAAAACAATCCCACTGTATTTGATCGTTACATAATTGCTTTATGCTTTCAAGAATCAGACATCCCTGTGACATGTGACACTCAAACCTGGTCTGGTTGTGATGATTTGTAATGCAAATGCCCAAAGTGGACCAGTCAACCTGCCCTTTCGAATGCCAGTAACACCAGTATATTGTTTTTACTGATTTAATCAGCACAGATAGTGGCTTTGTGGAGCAATTGGTTATCAGTAAACATCAGTGGCCACCATTTTTAATTCCTTTGTGAACAGTCACACCCCAGCAGTGGAGGATACTATAATCCTCCAATTGTTTCTCTGCTCTTAAATAAACTTTGAAATGGTTATGCAGAAAAGAAACAAGAGCAAGCGAAAATGTATACACATCTAAAGCGCAAGCATAGTAGAGTAGGGGTGGGAATCACAGGTCAACACACGATACGATAATATCACGATATTTTGCCCACGATAACGATATATCACGATACCAGCGATTCTGTGACAGACGATATATTGCAAGAAAATCACCCACGATATAATTTTGTAAATGGAAAAAAAAGCATCAAAAAAGTCATATAATCATGTATTTAATTTATTAAAACTTCATCTTTTTTTAAATAGCATTAAAGTACAGTAAGTGCATATAAAGCTATCAAACAGCCATGAGAGAATAGTTTCTGTGACTAAATGATTTATAATAAAGAAAGGTCACATCACTAACTTATTCATAGCAGCAACATTTCATATTTAGAAATTGCAAAATGCACACATTACTAAAAATGTACAAAACCACACCCAGTATAAAACCTTATATAATAAAATGTGGTCACATTTGAGTACCAAGCGGTATAATAATAAACATGTCTTTTAAACATGTACACTGTCACGGTCCTGCACGGATGAAAAACATCCTACTGTGTCGGATACGGGTGCAGGTCGGGTAGGACAAGGGAGAAACACGGGTTTTAAACAGTCACGTGCAAACGAATATATATATATATATATATATATATATATGCGCATGTATATTGTAGATGTGTTCCTAAAACATATGCATATTTTTAGGAACAGATCTACAAAAATATGCCTATTTCAAGTTGATAAAATAATTTCAAATCCATATCAGTTTATTTGTGGCCGCGCGGCGCGCGCTCTCCCAGGAGAATCACAACCGCGCGAGCGATCTGCCTGCACTGCAGTTGTCGAGATGGATCCCGAGGAGTTGAAGAAAAGATAGCCGCGAATGTTAAACTTCATCGCTAAGGAAGCACACCATAGTACACAGATAACTGTGGTAACAAACCAAGCACAAGCAGTTCTATCAAAAAAGGTAGCTTTGCCATACAAATGTCATCCAGCGTAGGCTGATTCACTGATGGCGCACGAGGTGGGAATGCATGTTGGCTGTGTTGCCATTGTATTTTATTTTTCCGAGACAGTTCTTGCCGATTACATAGTCTTTAGTGATCTTTTTTTGTATCGTCACTACAAAATCCAAAATGGACCCAAACTTTTGATTTAAAAGACGCGGGTGCATTTGTGATTTTTTTTTGTCGGCCAGCCATTGCGCTCGTATTTCTTCTTCACTGTTCCGTTCATCTGATCATCTGCAATCTGGGAAGCGCCACGCCGCCACCACAGGAAGTCTGGGGGTACTGCCACTCCGGTAAGCCAAAGCGTTAACCAGCCACAATGTAGACATTAATTTAAATATTCAGTTTTTAAAAATATCGATACTTGGAGCCAGAGCATCGATAACGTCTCGCGGCCGGAAAGATCGCGATAAAATCGGCATATCAATTTTTTTGTCCCACCCCTATAGTATAGTGTTCGTGTGAGGGCACAACTAAAAAATACACAGCGCCATTAAAAATCACATTTAAAAATAGTTTCTACTTTCCATTTCCTGCAAATTATACATTTCATATATTAGTAGTGATGAAACAGCCATTTTTAATAATTATGAAATATTAATTAACTGATTCTGAACACTGTCACCGATTAATTGGTTCTCAGGCATTTTTTTAATCAGAATTTACAAACGTTCCTTTTCTAGTATGCTCTTGTAATTGATCATTGATATTAGTCGACCTTTAGTTTGCACAGGAAATGAAGAGGAGAAAAAACATGCATTAAAGACTCAAAGGTCATACCTTTACTGTTGTCTTCCCCAGTCTCCTCTTCCTCCACCTCTTCAACATCCTCCATATCTGCTGGGTCCATTTCAGTTTGGTCTTTACTGCAAATACACATTAAAGAGGTCCTATTATTGCTTGATGTTCACCTTTCTTCAGTTTGTAATGTTGTGGTATGAGCATGAAAACGGTCTGCAAAGTCTTCTCTATATCAGTGTCAGTGTTTCTGAACTCCCTGAAACGCCGCCATTGTAGTCTTGAGTTTTCTTCCGGGAACAAACACGTCACAATATTCCTCATTTAAATAATTCTCGCCCAAGGCAAATGCAAAATAAATGGGTGGGGCCTGGTTGAGTGTTGAAACTCAATTGTTTTATGGTAAGGGCGGGACATTTCCCAAACACACTCGAAGCAGTTAACCAATCAGATTAGACTGCGCTCTTCAGAAGGCGGGGATTCATAGAAACAGGAACTAAACTGGGACGAGAGGAGCTGCAACAATGTCAAATATGGTATAAATGTTTTTTTGAACATTCAAGTATGAAAACTTGTTCTAGCAGAAAAATTTACCCAACTAACTGATAATATTGTGCTTGCATTTGCTTCAACCAAGGTTAACATGACTTTTATGGGATGATTTTAGACTCAAAAATGACGAGTTACATTTAAAGTAGGCTATACACTTTATTGAACATGCACTATATTAAGCATTTTATAATGGTTTTATATGGGAGAAATATGTAATGAACAATGTTTTGTTGATTACCTGATTTAATCTGCTTGCCTATACAAAGTAGCCCATGCGTTATACCTTTTTAATGCAAGCCTACTGTTAGGCGTTTTCCTCGTCTTTATAACGAGGACACAAAGCGTCTTATAGGCAGAATAACGCTCATGGTGCCGTGTCTATTTTGGTAGAATACTGCCATCTAGTGGCAGCAGGTTCTCTTAGACAGCTGTGCAATGCCAAACCGGCAAAATGAAAGTCTCAAAATCCAAATTAATCAAATAGGATCGACTCACAAACAAGTCAATGAATGCATGCATGTTACCGGATCCACAAATGCACATCTCACTCATTGCACGCACAAATTCTGACTTGCATTAATACAAAATCGAAGTTTTGTATTCAAAACTATGTCTCTATTTGTACAAATCACTGCACATTCTGTATTTTGCAGCATTTGTTTGTGGATAGTAAAACATGTCTGCTACATTTATCAAGTTCATGGATAATTGTGTGTGCATTAATCATTTTGAGTCTAAAATCATCCCATAGAATCTCATTAGAGATCTTTTAAAAGCGGTGTTAGATTACAAATTTATACATTGTTATATCTAGGTCCCAATGTAATAGAATATAACTGAAAACATTATCTATATTTGTGTTTTACATTTTGAAGTAAACTTGAGGAAATTCTAAGGAGATTACGTCAGGCTGTGTATGTGGTTGAGACATTAAGTATTTTGTCTTTATGAACTTCCTGACTATTTGCCATGACAAGTTTAGAGAAATACTGCCTGAGTGATTGGATTAGCATCTATGCATTTGAATGACACTGTTATGATGATTGAATTACGGCTGATGAGACAGGAATGTTTGGGGTGTGTCCTTTACCTACACAACATATGCATTCCTTTGTTTGAATGTCTCCTCCCCTGCTGTATAATCCCTCCCCTTGAAATGTATATAAAATACAATGTTCAACTGGCTTTAGCGGAAAGACAGCACTTTTTTCTCAATAAAGAATCCTGCTGAAAAACCTATCCAAGTTCTCCTGGGGCCTATACCATGAAGCCAGTTTAGCTGGCTAGCCAGATATGTTTAAGCTTAGTTTGTGCTAATCCTGGGTTTTAGGTACCATTAAAGTGGTTTGGCTTTTAGCAGTGTTCATCTCCATAGTAACTTACGCTCCACGCCTAACCTGCTCCAGGGCAGGTTATGTTCTGGATAAGAGATCAAACTGAAATTGGACCAATCAGCTTTGAGCAAAGTGACACACCTCTACTGCTATAAAGTCACTCCCCCTGTTTCTACTCCAAATTAAAAGGTCACTACATAGAAAATGGCTATTAAAGACTAAAGTGTCTGGCTTTTAACAATGCTTATTTATAATAATAATTTTGAATGATTTAGATATCATTTATGTAATTATTATACCGTATTCAATTACACATGTATCATTTTAGTTAATCAATCATTAATAGGCACTTAGTTGAAATTAATATAAATGGCCTATACAAAAGGTCATACAAATAAGCTTTAAAATCAATAAATAAAGCTATAAGAATTTCTACATTACTCAATTCTCTATATATCAACTAAACTAACTTCATAACTTACTTGCATTGACGTAGTGAATATTTTCTTTAAGTTGTACTCTTTTATTGACAGCTCTTCTTGCTGTGTAAATTTTTTAAAATTCTTAATATTTTTCAATCATGTAATATTCTACAGAAGAGAGAAATTAATCTTGCTGCTTCTCTCGCGAGAAGTGAACCTCAGTTTTACTGATCCACAGCATGTGATTGGTTGTTCACTGCTGATGTCACAGCTAAACTCCGGATCAAAGCCTGAGTTGACAGAGAAAGCTGATGATCAGCATCATGGGACAGACAAAGCCCAAATAGATTGGTTTGGTTTTGTCAACTCAAAACTAATCCTGTAACCTTGAGTTTGTAAAACTACCATCATGGTACAGGCCCCTGGTCTCTACTTCAAGAAACAACAGAAGTTCACAACAGCGGTAATATGAGGATCTTCTTTAAAGTTAAACGAGAGGAAAAAAAATGCATTCAAGCTTTTATGTACAGCGTTAAAAGTTAGGCCTGAATCGCAGAGCCCATCCAGTTGTCATTTCAGCTGAAATAAATAAACAGGTGCGTGCGAAACACTATCACACACACTGCGCTCGAGACAGGAAGTTCCTGTGGTGAACAACAGGTGTATTGCAGCTATCGCGAGTGAGTGAAGAGTTGCAAACACGTGTTTGGCATTGCATAGATGCTTGGGATGCCACACAGAGGACGTGTTGCTGACCCCAGTGTCTCTCACTGGGAGGAGAGAGGCTAGGACCGCACACTGGTCATGTGAGGGATAACCAAGAATCAGCCGAGACGGGCGTTTATGTGCCATTTAATGCACGAGCAACAGCCATAAAGAGATTTAATCTGTCAAACGGTGATACGTGATCAAACCATTACTGACGAGCCTAAAATTAAAAGCTCTTTAATAGACAAACAAGCACTTACTTGTCAAGATCTGCCATGTTGTTTCACCGTTTTGATTCCTAGAGGAAAGAGAGAAAGGAAAACGTTAATGCTGTCCATTATGTTCAACAGCCTAAAGCCAAATTCAATCTGTCAGGTGATAGTTTACCCTAATGTGATTCAGACATTCAATATGCACAAGTTTAACCATTTACGTAACAAACAAAATGTGTCAAAAGCATCCAGATGTGTCAAAACGACCAGAATAGTGAAACTTCAATGGCTGAAATTCAACCCTGGGAGGGGTTTATGAGATTAGCTACAAACATCAAAGGTGTGAACCCGCTTTCTTCAGCTCTGAATCTGACTGGATCCATTTGTCAGGGCCACGGCCAGCATCCGAGCCAGTTTTAACGCCCCCAAACCTGTAGTCTATGAGCCAGTCGGATCAAACACGGCCTCAGACGCCCACATCCAGACCTCCAGCGGCAACTTCATTCATTCCTGAGCTGATCGCTACAGACAGGATGTTCTCAACCTACTCTGCTCTTCGCCTGTAGAAGATCAATAACATGAAGACCCGACAGCATCCATTCTTGACAGATTTGAAGGTTAATCTCTTCCTCTTTCTGTCTGCGTCAAGATCAGACTGAGCTGAAACCCGTCAAACACAAGAGTTTCCCCAAACAATAGCAGCAACGGGACAAAGTTCCTGCCAGGGTTCCTCCGAAACTCTGATAGCAGTGAAAACCAACACCACCAAGCCTTTAAAACCTTATCAAAGCCATCCGACCTGGGGGCAAAGGTTAAATGCACTTGTTAAAACCTCATTTCCATGATTCACCTTTTCATATAAATAGCAATTCAGTGCCTAGAAATGTAGACTAGAAGTGCATGTGCATACCTAAAATAAAAAATACAGTTCATTGTTATTTCATGACTGTAGGAAGCACATCTCATCTCTAATTAATGCAGGTGTTAATATGAAGCAGAATTAAATAGGCGTGCAGCAATATGCAAATTAGCCATTTTTGAAATATTTACACTAAAATAATAATTTCTAGTGAAGAATAAAGGAACCTGTCTGAATGTTTTGACTGACATAATGACTTATACATTTGGTTATATTTCTATAAATCTAGAGATCAAGCTATGGAAATGTGAGGAGAATTAAATATTGCATATTATAATATGCATTATGAGAGCCTCTGGCAACTCGCCATCCCCATTTCATCCAGATGTGATGAATTAACCCCTCAAACTAGCCAACTATTACCAGGTATGGCTAAAGCTACCATTTAAACCAGCTGTTTAACACTTTAAACTGGGGGGGTGATCTGGATTTGATCCATGGGTCAGTGCAGTGGTCAA
>NC_137101.1:5596152-5681152 GCF_949357685.1 Gobio gobio | reverse complement strand
GATTCTGGATGGATGGAAGGATGAGATTCTGGATGGATGGATGGATGGATGGATGAGATTCTGGATGGATGGATGGATGAGATTCTGGATGGATGGATGAGATGATGGATGGGATTCTGGATGGATGGATGGATGGATGGATGAGATTCTGAATGGATGGATGAGATTATGGATGGATTGATGAGATTCTGGATGGATGGATGAGATTCTGGATGGATGGATGAGATTCTTAATGGATGGATGGGATTCTGGATGGATGGATGGATGAGATTCTGGATGGGTGGATGAGATTCTTAATGGATGGATGGATTGATGAGATTCGTAATGGATGAATGAGATTCTGGATGGGTGGATGAGATTCTGGGTGGATGGATGAGATTCTGGATGGATGGATAGATGAGATTCTGGATGAATGGATAGATGAGATTCTGGATGTATGGATGAGATTCTGAATGGATGGATGGATGAGATTCTGAATGGATGGATGGATGAGATTCTGGATGGATGGATGAGATTCTGGATGTATGGATGAGATTCTGGATGTATGGATGAGATTCTGGATGGATGGATGGATGGATGGATGGATGGATGAGATTCTGGATGGATGGATGGATGGATGAGATTCTGGATGGATGGATGGATGGATGAGATTCTGGATGGATGGATGGATGGATGAGATTCTGGATGGATGGATGGATGGATGAGATTCTGGATGAATGGATAGATGAGATTCTGGATGGATGGATGGATGGATGAGATTCTGGATGAATGGATAGATGAGATTCTGGATGGATGGATGAGATTCTGAATGGATGGATGGA
Source organism: Gobio gobio (assembly GCF_949357685.1). Taxonomy (NCBI): domain Eukaryota; kingdom Metazoa; phylum Chordata; class Actinopteri; order Cypriniformes; family Gobionidae; genus Gobio; species Gobio gobio. Next base: position 5,680,331 of record NC_137101.1, on the reverse strand, counting down.
TGAGATTCTGGATGGATGGATGAGATTCTGAATGGATGGATGGAGGAGATTCTGGATGGATGGATGGAGGAGATTCTGGATGGATGGATGGATGGATGAGATTCTGGATGAATGGATAGATGAGATTCTGGATGGATGGAGGAGATTCTGAATGGATGGATGGATGAGATTCTGGATGGATGGATGAGATTCTGAATGGATGGATGGAGGAGATTCTGGATGGATGGATGGAGGAGATTCTGGATGGATGGATTGATGAGATTCTGGATGTGTGGATGAGATTATTGATGGATGGATGAGATTATTGATGGATGGATGGGATTCTGGAAGGATTAGTATATGGATGGATGAGATTCTGGATGATGGATAGATACAGTATATGTTAACACTCCTAATGCATTAAAAACTGTAAACACATTTTGTATTCCCAGTCATAATATTCATATATTCATATATTTTTCAACTCAAACCATCTAATCAGTAACTTCTCATTAATGAGTGAATATGTGGATCTTTCCTCCTCGACGTTCTCAAGTGTATAAACTTCATTTGGTAACAGACGTTCAGTGTGGGCTGGAGCAGAAGTGTGTGTTCAGTCGGTTGGAGTGTGTGTGTGTGTGTGTGTGTGTTATTCCTGCTGTAGGTGTTTCCCCTGTAGATGTCAAACCTGCACTCACCGGCCAGCACCTCATGACTTATTCATGCACATTTAGCTTCTGCATTCTCACACTTTCTGCACCTCACAAACTGACCTCATTCACACTTACTAACTTCCTTTTTCCTGCAGAAGACATCATGACTGTTTTAAAGCGGGACTGCTTTAACAGTCAGTGTTATAATTAACTAAAGCTAAAGTCATAATAGTGTGGGCGGTCTGTTCATGCATGAGCAATCATACACCGCAGTAAATATGCCTCACACACACACACACACACAGATGTACTGGATGAGGCAGTGCATCCGCATGGATCTCTCCGGCTGAAAATAGCCGTCAGCATCAGCATGAAGAGCTGCATCACCGCTCAGAGTCCTTCACATCGCAGCACTTTCTTGTTTTGTTGGTCATGAATAATTCCTTTAGCCCAGAGTCTGCAAAGTCCATATGCCACATGAATTAACACATTTCTGTGGTGCTAATTATGAACTAATTAATTGACAAATAGTCGTTTTCTGCACAGCATGTTAATGTCATAATGTACTTGGATGACTGAGAGTAAAAATATGCCATCAATCACTGGATCAAGTGGCAACACAAACATACCAGGTCTTTTAAAATGCTCAATTAAACAAAAATTACGTTAAAATTAAACAATTTATTTACTGTAGTTTATGGAGATGAGGGGATTGTGAGAAGACCATTTTCACTTCTTTGAATCTTTGACTTTATTGAATTGCAACGTATAATTGTTGTGAAAATCATGAGATATTTCTTCAGGATTCTTTGACGAATAGAAAGTAAAAAAAAAACAACAACAAAAAACAGCATTTATTTGAAATAGAAATATTTTGCAACATTGTACTTTACTGTCACTTTTGATCAATTTAATGTGTCGTTGCTGAAAAAAAGTATTAATTACTTTCTTTATAAAAACAAATATATAAAATTATAAAAAATTCTTCGTATTTCCTGGAAAAACATTTTCAACGTTGATAATAAGAAATGTAGTTTTTTGAGGAACAAATCTGGATGGATGGATGAACGGATGGATGGATGGATGAGATTCTGGATGGACAGATGGATGAGATTCTGGATGGATGGATGGATGAGATTCTGGATGGTTGGATGGATGGATAAATGGATGGACAGATGGATGAGATTCTGGATGGATGGATGGATGGATGGACAGATGGATGAGATTCTGGATGGATGGATGAGATTCTGGATGGATGGAAGGACAGATGGATGAGATTCTGGATGGATGGAAGGACAGATGGATGAGATTCTGGATGGATGGACAGATGGATGAGATTCTGGATGGATGGATGGACAGATGGATGAGATTCTGGGTGGATGGATGGACAGATGGATGAGATTCTGGATGGATGGATGGATGGACAGATGGATGACATTCTGGATGGATGGATGGACAGATGGATGAGATTCTGGATGGATGGATGGACAGATGGATGAGATTCTGGATGGATGGATGGATGGATGGATGGATGGATGGATGGATGGACAGATGGATGAGATTCTGGATAGATGGATGATTTTGGATGGAAGGATGATTGATGGGTGGATGAGATTCTGGATGGAGGGATAGATGAAATTCTAGATGGAGGGATGGACAGATGGATGAGATTCTGGATGGATGGATGGATGGATGGATGACAGATGGATGAGATTCTGGATGAGATTCTGGATAGATGGATGGATGGACAGATGGATGAGATTCTGGATGGATGGATGGATGGATGGATGAGATTCTGGATGGATGGACAGATGGATGAGATTCTGGATGGATGGATGGATGGACAGATGGATGAGATTCTGGATGGATGGATGGATGGACAGATGGATGAGATTCTGGATGGATGGGTGGATGGATGAGATTCTGGATGGATGGACAGATGGATGAGATTCTGGATGGATGGATGGACAGATGGATGAGATTCTGGATGGATGGACAGATGGATGAGATTCTGGATGGATGGATGGATGGACAGATGGATGGATGGATGAGATTCTGGATGGATGGACAGATGGATGAGATTCTGGATGGATGGATGGATGGATGGACAGATGGATGAGATTCTGGATAGATGGATGATTTTGGATGGAAGGATGATTGATGGGTGGATGAGATTCTGGATGGAGGGATAGATGAAATTCTAGATGCAGGGATGGACAGATGGATGAGATTCTGGATGGATGGATGGATGGATGACAGATGGATGAGATTCTGGGTGAGATTCTGGATGAGATTCTGGATAGATGGATGATTTTGGATGGAAGGATGGATTGATGGGTGGATGAGATTCTGGATGGAGGGATAGATGAAATTCTAGATGGAGGGATGGACAGATGGATGAGATTCTGGATGGATGGATGAAATTCTGGATGAATGGATGGACAGATGGATGAGAATATGGAGGGACGGATGGATGAGATTCTGGATGGAGGGATGGATAGATGAGATACTGGATGGAAGGATGGATTGATGGGTGGATGAGATTCTGGATGGAGGGATGGATAGATGAGATACTGGATGGAGGGATGAAATCTGCTCCTTGACGCGATAGCAATATCAAAAATCATGAACGAATCATTCTAATGAGTCGACTGCTATAGATGAACCTATTGGATCGGTTCACACAATGCACCGAACGATTCATTTGCGATTTGGACTGATTCGATTGCAGCTGCTATCGAGTGAACAACTCACTGATTCAGTGATTCGTTTGGAGCGAGTCTCCAGTTAACAACAGTCTGAGTCAAAATAAGACCAAAACCGGCAGAAACACAGACACAAAATATAAAAATATGATACATAAAACACTCACTAGCACATCAAAGACATCAACTAAACTGAGCTCTTCCAGGCCGTAACAGTTTGAACATAATTTAAATAATAAATGTATTCAGATTGAGAGTTTCTTTCTTGTTTTAAGTGGGCAGAATGTGCAATATTGTGCGTTTCATGAGAGCTGCCCATGGAGATTCGCTCTCTCTTGCCATCTTGTCTGTGCCAGCCAGAATCCGTCTCTTCTGTGGATATCTCTTTATTTCTTTGTGTCTTTCTGGCTCACCCACTCTCTCTCTCTATTCCTAAGGAAAAGGCGGGGGAGAGACGAATGTGAAGGGACACAGGAGAACGCTCTGCTGTCCTTCAAGTCTCCGTGACATCTGAAGAGCTGAAGGTACAGCGAGTCGATGTCCAGCAGGGAAATGAACAAACCAGGTTTTTCAGTCACACTTATTCACTCGGTGAACACAATAAAGCCCAGCACGCAACTCAAGAGAGAGAGAGAGAGAGATTAGCAACGTGACTACAACTGATTCACAAGACGAGGAAAACATCATTAGCGAGAGACGTCTTTTTAGATCTTGAGCAATTTTGCCTCACGTTGAAACATACATTTGAACACGTTACACGAGCATTGCTCAAGCACGTAAAAGTTTCCGAGGTTTTCAGAGCATCTCATCTCCTTTAAAGGGATAGTTCACCCACAAATGAAACTCACCCTCAAGCCATCCTATAGACTTTCTTCTTTCAGCCAAACACAATCAGAGTTATATTAAAAAATATAATGGGAGTGAAGGGTACCTTCCATTCTGAAGCCCAAAAAAGTGCATCCATCCATCATAAAAGCACTCCACACGGCTCCAGGGGGTTAATGAGCCGTCATAAGACGTTGATATTTGGTTGCGACGTCAGGTGACCAAAATTCAATGTCAGCTCAAGGTCTAATGCCAACGTTAACTAACGTTGATATTTAGTTGTTTTTAGGTTGTGTTGTAAAGTAAACAAAATCCAACGTTGAGCCAACGTCTCAAGCCAACGTTGTAATGACGTCAGATGCTGACATTTAGTCGTGAGGTATGGTGACCAAAACCCGACGTCTCCTTGACACCATAATGGTAACGTCCACACATCGTCAAATTCTGGATGGATGGATGGATGGATTAGATTCTGGATGGATGGATGGACAGATGGATGAGATTCTGGATGGATGGATTAGATTCTGGATGGATGGTTGGATAGATGGTTGGATGGAGGGATGGATGAAATTCTGGATGGATGATTCTGGAGGGAAGGATTGATGGACAGATGGATGAGATTCTGGATGGATGGGTGAATGAATGGATGGATAGATGGATGGATGAGATTCTGGATGGATGGATGGATGGACAGATAGATGAGATTCTGGATGGAGGGATGGATGAAATTGTGGATGGAGGGATGGATGGACAGATGGATGAGATTCTGGATTGATGGAAGATATTCTGGATGGATGAGATTCTGGATGGATAGATGGATGAGATTCTAGATGGAGGGATGGATGAAATTCTGGATGGATGGAAGGATGGGTAGATGGATGGTTGAAATTGTGGATGGAGGGATGGATGGACAGATGGATGAGACTCTGGATTGATGGAAGATATTCTGGATGGATGAGATTCTGGATGGATAGATGGATGAGATTCTAGATGGAGGGATGGATGAAATTCTGGATGGATGGATGGATGGATAGATGAGATTCTGGATGGATGGATAGATGGATTGATGCATGAGATTCTGGATGGAGGGACGGATGGATGAGATTCTGGATGGATGAACGAATGGATAGATGAGATTCTGGATGGATGAACGAATGGATAGATGAGATTCTGGATGGATGGATGCATGAGATTCTGGATGGAGGGATGGATGGATGAGATTCTGGATGGATGAACGAATGGATAGATGAGATTCTGGATGGATGAACGAATGGATAGATGAGATTCTGGATGGATGGATAGATGGATGGATGCATGAGATTCTGGATGGAGGGATGGATGGATGAGATTCTGGATGGATGGATAGATGGATGGATGCATGAGATTCTGGATGGAGGGACGGATGGATGAGATTCTGGATGGATGAACGAATGGATAGATGAGATTCTGGATGGATGAACGAATGGATAGATGAGATTCTGGATGGATCATGACATTTCCAATGACGTTGCATTATGCAATTAAGCAATTGGGAACAACAGCAACTCAGTCATGAAGTGGTAGGCCAGGTAAAATCACAGAGCGGGGTCAGCACATGCTGAGGGTCACAGAAGTCACAAACTTTCTGCAGAGGCAATAACTCCAGACCTCCAAACTTCACGTGGCCTTCAGATGAGCTCAAGAACAGTGTGTAGAGCTTCATGGAATGGGTTTCCATGGCCGAGCTGCTCATCCAAGCCTTACATCACCAAGTGCAATGCAAAGCGTGGGATGCAGTGGGGTAAAGCACGCCGCCACTGGACTCTAGAGCAGTGGAGACGTGCTCTCTGGAGTGACCAATCAGGCTTCTCTGTCTGGCAATCCGATGGATGAGTCTGGGTTTGCCGTTTGCCAGGAGAACGGGACTTGCCTGACTGCATTGTGACAAGTGTAAAGTTTGGTGGAGGGGGGATTATGGTGTGGGGTTTGGCTCTTAGTTCCAGTGAAAGGAACTCTTAATGCTTCAGCATACCAAGACAATTTCATACTCCCAACTTTGTGGGAACAGTTTGGGGACGGCCCCTTCCTGTTCCAAGCGTCGGTCCATAAAGACATGATGAGCGAGTTTGGTGAGGAGGAACTCGACCCGATAGAACATCTTTGGGATGAATTAGAGCGGATACTTTTTTTTTTTCTTTTGCACAGTTTTAATGCTTGTGTTCAAATCACTAACCCCCAAGGAAAAAGCTTCTGGATATTATATGACAGGGATGATTGAGCATGACTGAATCAAAAGTGGATTAGTCACCTACTATTAAATGAGCCAAATGGACGGCGGTTCACATCCGGCTCATTTCTACCAGGACCGCAGAGAGAACGAAACCTAATATATGACCTCATTTAACAACTCCACCGCTATTTATAACCATCACAGGAGCCCAGCACAGTCAGAATATATGTTTGATAATCACAGACTGAAGCAGATGCGGCGCGGAGCGGTCAAACAGGCGCTATTGTGACAGACGTCCCGTGTTAATGCTCGTTTAATCCCCGCGCTGAAAGAGAGCTCGGCTACAGCACTTCTTTTATCTGCTGCGATTCCAGCGAGGATAAAGACTGTGCTGAGCCAGCGCTCTCAGTGCCAGCACAAACGTTGCAGGTCCTGCCTTTTTAAGAGACGTGTGTGTGCGCGTGCTCTGGGTGGGAGAATCCACACGCTGAAGTCTATTCAGTGTCAGATAAAAGAGAAGACACAGAAGAGGTCAAACCTGCTGACCTGGATCTGTAAATGTCACTGGTTGGTGGGTTGCGGGTCGGTTCTGATCACAGATACTAGAAATAATGCAATTAACCAGGCCTGACATATGAAATATCCCTCTGGTGCTCTTCGTTTAGGGGTTGCATTGGTTGTCTTCCCGCCGGTCATAAGTGACCGGACACCAACAAATTAAACTTCCTCCACCCCCAGTAAAACCAATGCAATTTATTTTTCTTCAATAATATTTTTTCTTTTTAATTTCGTATTTTGAGATGATTTGATGATATTTTGTAATATTTCTGCAATAATTTTAGTCTATTTTTGCCATTGAAAATTATAATTTTTTTATTTAATTTTTTTTATTTAAAGGGTTAGTTCACCCAAAAATTCTGTCATTAATTCCTCACCCTCATGTCGTTCGACACCCGTAAGACCTCAGTTCATCTTAATAACACAAATGAAGATATTTTAGTTGAAAGCTGATGCTGAGAAAGGCTTCAGATAGGCCTCCATTGGCATTCAGTACATTTACACTCACAAGACCCATAAAAGGCACTTAAAACGTCATTACAAAGTCCATCTCACCACAGTGACTCTACAATAATTTTACGATGCGACGACAATAGTTTTTGTGCGCAAAAAAAAATATCAAAATAACACCTTTATCCAGCTTGTTATTGTCTTCCGTGTGTGTCTCCACGACGCATGCGCGAGAATATGACGCAGATCCGCCGTTCAGACACATGACCCAGAAGAGATTTGTTTACAATCAGAGGAAGACACGCGTGTCTAAGCTGTTGAATTCTACATTGATTGTGCTTTAGGTCTCGGCGTAGTTCTCAAAATGGGGCTAAAGTGTGCATTTCATGGATTCCCGAACCCTGGTGCTACGTCATTTTCTCGCGCATGCGTCGTGGAGGCACACACGGAAGACAATAACAAGTTGGATAAAGGTGTTATTTAGAATTTTTTTTTGCGCACAAAAACTATTGTCGTCGCATCGTAAAATTATTGTAGAGCCACTGTGGTGAGATAGACTTTGTAACGACGTTTTAAGTGCCTTTTATGGGTCTTGGGAGTGTAAATGTACTGAATGCCAATGGAGGCCTATCTGAAGCCTTTCTCAGCATCAGCTTTCAACAAAAATATCTTCATTTGTGTTATTAAGATGAACGGAGGTCTTACGGGTGTCGAACGACATGAGGGTGAGGAATTAATGACAGAATTTTCATTTTTGGGTGCACTAACCCTTTAATTATTGCAGTGTTTCAGGTTAAAATAGAGACTAGGCCTTCAAAATATTTTTTTTCGAAGGAAGATTAGCGCCCTCTTTTGGAATTATTTAAGAAATCATGCAACCATGGTTGTAAACAACTAGAGGTCTCTATTGAGAATTCCCTAGTTCTGTTTTGAACACATTTAATGATTTAATGATAATGATTTTTGGATGGATTTGAATATTTTTTTTTAAAAAATCTCAAAGACTATTTATTATTAAGTTTTAGATATTTTTTTGTTGTTGTTAGAAATATAGATTTTTTTCGTGAATTTGTATTTTTGCAGATTTCCCATTCATTTCCTATGGTGTCATTTTTGACCGAAGAGCACAAGTGGGAGTTTTTTACGACCACTCAGCATGCTCGAATCAAGCCCTCAATTTTTTTGTGCGTTTACATACCGAATGCTAGAAAAGTCACCAAGTTTCATATCATTCTGATGAAGCTGTGATGTTTTAAAATTCCAAATGTGGTTCATAGGTTCAGTTTTTCATAGGTGTGTGTGTGTGTGTGTGTGTGTGTGGATGTGTCAATATCACACTCTTGATGTTTTAGAGCGTCACCCCTTTACTGCTGTGTACTTTTTTTCAGCATCGTGGCGATTTGTAGATTGTACACGCAAATATTTGGGGAATTTTTGTGTTTTTGCCGATTTCCCATTCATTTCCTATAAGACAATGAAGCTACTTTTTTTTTTTATGACCAATTAGCATGCTTGAATCATCACCCCAATTTTTTTGTGTGTTTACATACCTAATGCAAGAAAAGTCACCAAGTTTCATATCATTCAGATGAAGCTGTGATTTTTAACATTTCAAAACAGAACATTTTCCGGTCAGAAATGACCGAAGAGCACCAGAGTTCACTTCAGTTCACTGAACCTTAAGACAAGTTTAAAAGTTTGAATGTGTGTTTTTTGGTGAGTTTCATATTTGAAACATCAGGCTTTTGTGGCTTGTATGAATATGGAGCTCATACTTGAGAGGAAAAAATGCCTTAATTTAATTTAAAAATATGCAATTTGGCTTGTCACGAATGGCTGTGGTGAAGTGCACAACGAGACACGAAAACACAGAGGAGATCGCAGGAGAGTAACGCAACACTATCACACTATCATTGACGATAGCGGACACAGAGCTTAAATACAAGGGCAGAGATATCAAAGTGAACAGGAACAGGTGGAAATGAACAAATATGGAGACTAAATGATGAATGTTCCAAGTCAACACTGATCACCATAATGGTGAGTTTTTTTGCTTGACAAAATGGCACTCAAACCAATCAATTAATCTTAACTTGGGTTTTCTGGGTAAACAAGGAATAGTAGGTGAATAGTACAGATTACTAGATTTTTACAATTAAATTAAGACACTTAAGTTAACAAAAAAGTGTTAGTTAGAATCACTGTTGGATTTTACGGAGTACAAACAAACAAAGTGTTAAAAAAACTACAAACATGGCGGATGTGCGAGTCTGACGGTATGGGGTTTGATTGATTAATAATCAGTATCTAACCTGACGAAAAGGTATGTATTCAATGTTATCCGCATTATATTTCATCTGCAACAGCATTGTGAACTTTTGGCCATAAACTTTTCAATCCATCATTATTTAAGGTGACCATATTTTGATTACCGAAAACCAGGACACTCCGCCCGGCAATGAGATACTCAAATGATACTCAAAGATTCCTTATTAATTTCAATACATTTAAAGTATGCCCCCTCTGTATGGATAGAAAATTGTTATATTGGGGCCAGGACAGGACTTGAAAACAGGACATGTCCTGGGAAAAACAGGACGTTTGGTCACCCTATCATTATTCAAACACATGGAGAGTCTCCTCATGAAAAACCCACGACTGGCAGATCAACGTGCTTCTATTTTGTCTCCGAAACGGTAGGAAATTACATTTTTGCTGCATCCCAGTTTGCCTACATAGACTGTGCCCTAAAAGTATGTACTGTTTTTGTGAAGAAAAAATACATCCTTTTGAGTGTGTAACAGAAGAGTAGGAAAGCTTTAGGACATACTACTTCATCATAATTTACCTATCGGTAAGCCCCTCCCCTCGAACGCAGATGAGCCAATAGCAGTTGAGTATCAGTTGGACCGGAACTCGGACATCTTTAGGCTTCAGCGCCATAGAGAAACATTGGAAAATCCGAACCTTTCAACGGTTTGATGGTGTTTATGCTACAAAAATGCTAAAATGTCATGCCTGAGGTACTGTAACACTGACTCCAGGGATCCTGAGAGGATTTTCTGTTTGTCAAACTCTCGTTAAGTTACGATTAAAGTCCCTGCTAACATACAACTGTAATAACTAACTGATCTCACGTCATGTAACGTTAACACTGTAGGTCTACATTTCCGTGCCTCTCCATATTAAACTGGTTATATGTAAATTAATTTAATTTTAGATATGTTTAAGGTCTACATTATCTGTCCTACTAAGGAGGACTCCTATTTTGATGGGTATTATAGTCTCCGGGTAACGAAAGGAAGAGCTCGCACTCGCAGTTTCAGTGTTGCCAACTTAGCAATTTTGTTGCTAGATTTAGCAACTTTTCAGACTACCTTAGCAACTTTTTTTTCTAAAAGCACCTAGCAACAAATTTAGCAATTTTTTTTATTTATTTGGCAACTTTTAGCAACTTCTGGAAAGTGACTCTAATCCAAACAACACATGTACAAGCTAGCTCAATAGGCCGAGTGGTTCATTCATAATTCCTTAAGATCGCTGTGGAAATGTGGAAATCGCTGTAAAAACCGGAAGATCATTTAGGTAGCATATTTACGGAGCCCAGCATATGACATGCAGGAAAAAAACTAGTAGGCTAAATCTTTCACACGATTTATAAATCAAGGGAACAAATGAGTAAATCGTGTGGACGGTTTAGCAAATCGAGGGAACAAATGAGTAAATTTTGCGCACAATTAACTTTTTTTTTCTTTCTGCACGTCATGTGTGGGGCTCGATCCGTACATATTAACTAACACATTGCTTTAATCTATTTTACAAAAAAATCTAAATTAGCATTTCAAATAATATCTATGCGTTACATAATAGCGTAGTTTTGCCTTGCGATTACGTAATGACGTCACAATGTCATTTAGCAACTTTTAGCAACAACTCGATCTGCCTTTAGCAACTTCCCCTGAAAATTTGTTGGCAACAGTGCGCAGTTTATCGGAGTTGTTTTGTAGATCATACAAAGTTTACCAGTTATTAACTGCACCCTCGAAAAGGCATAAGCTCTGTGTGTGTGTTTGTTTACTTATAGTTGTGTGAGTGTTTTTGTGTAATTTGCTGTGTATGTTAATGGTAATGCAACGGAGAGAGAGAGTTTGTGAATGAGACGTTAGTGCGCACTTCTTATGCTTTGTTTGTTCAGCTCTTACGAGTGAAAAAGGAAATAATAAACTTGATAAACCATCAGAAAAGTCTGGCCATCATTCGGACGGGATATCCGCTACATTCTGTGTCCAAAAACATCTTGGGATAAGGTTTTCACACTGACAGCTGTCATTGTAAGATATAGCAACTCTGTTTGTTTGTCCGAGTTAGCAACAGTAACTAAGGGGGGCGGGGCTTACCGATAGGTATTGCGTCTTTAACGGATAGTTCTGTCGCTTAGTTACGTGCCCTGTCAATCATCTTGTCAGTTAAAATCCTCCACATTCAATTTAATTTCCTACCGTTTCAGAGACAAAAGTAGAAGCATGTTAACCTGCCAGTCATAACCCTGCTGACTTCACATGATGAAGTCATGTGCCCCCCCCAGTGTATTTTACTCATATGCATGTGTTATGTAAAGCATATGGCAGAAGTTGCCCGTTTGCTGCTGTGTAAGTTGCGTGTGTGATGTGATTACATAATAACGTGGCTGCATCTCTCTCTCTCTCTCTCTCTCTCTCTCTCTTCGCTCCACTTTCATCCCAGCACGTGCAGGACAAGCTGTTTTGGTCTGTTTCAAGTCTCCTGCAGGATTAGACCAAAGCCTCAACATCTCGAGATGCTGTCGGAGACGGTATCTTAGCAACGCTGGCACTGGAGACAATGAGGCTCCAAATATGGACGTGAAGGAAATCCATTTATTCGACTGGCACTCGATGACAGACGCACGGGGCTCGGCGTGACAGCGGAGAGATCAACCCAACCGCACTTCAACGCCACGTCTCTCGCCTCGCTATTAATAATTGAGTGAAGATTAACTTTCAGGTCTGAGGGTGGCACATTCGACTCACTACAGCTCCAGCGCTCTCATTTCACATCTTCATGTCAGCGTGATAAAGCAAACACACTGATTTTGCACAATCACTAGCCAGAGACCTTCAAGCTACATCCAGTCAGCACAGACCTACTATTACACTTTGTCTTAAAGGTAAAGTGGGTGAATTTTAGCGGCATCTAGTGGTGAGGTTGTGAATTGCAACCGCTCACCCCTCCCTTTCGGAGCACATAGAGAAGCTACGGTGGCCGACACGGGACAAAAATGTAATTGTCTGAGACAGCAGAGAGTATGTATATTTAAATATCCTTAAAAAATTAAGTTATGACACTTCTCTTTGCCCTCAGTCAAAACGATTTGGCAGACAACAAATTATGGATTCATGAGAGCAAAGATCACCCGTTAGATCAACACAAGACGAACCACCACAGGACATCAGAGCCAGCGGCAGACGTCAGAAGGACTGGCAGAGGAAAGGCTGCTCTCGCCGGGGTTAATGAGCGCTGAGCCCCCGGTGATCGTCTGGAACTCACAACTCCAAAAACACAAGATTATTTTTTTAAATAGGCGCACTCTTTATAAATAAACCACAGATTTGAGCTTTAAACAACTACATTCTCACCTGAAAAAGTCTTGAAACTACATTTTGTGACACAATAGTTATATTTTTAAATTATGCAGGGATTCTCATCATGTCACTTTACCACGTGACAGCAGCAAGCAGGCTCCTGATTGGTTAACGCGGTGCGAATTGACGCCAAAGTTAAAATTTTTCAACTCTGGCGTCAGACGCGAATTCGCTTCAAACGCGTGAATGCACAAAAGCACCATTCGCGTGTAACGCGCGTATCGCGCAAGACTCTCAATTCGCATCCAATTCCCGCCATTCGCGCGAACTGAATGAGGCGGATTCGCGTCCTTCACGCCGCGTGAAATGCGCCTTCCGCGCCGCGGGACCTCCAGACGCGCGTCAACATGCCTTTCCATTGACTTAACATTGAAATCACTCGCGCCAGCCGCTCTATTCGCGTTTGGTGTGAACGCAGCATAATACTGCGTTCACACGGAACGCGAAAAGAGCGTCAAATTCGCGTCTATCGCCTCTAGTTGAACGCTTGAACATTTTGAATCCATAAATCGAGCATTTGAAGCGAAATAGACGCGAGTTCAAGACGCTCCAGGAGCTGCGCCTGGATGACAGCTGCCTGTCCCACGCCGAAGTTATGAAACTTCACTTTGCCCTCAGTCAAAACTATTTGGCAGGCAACAAATTATAGATTCAGGGGCTGGATTCACGAAAATCTTCTTAAGAAAGAAGTTAACAAAATTCTTAAGATAAATTCTAAGAAGTTCGTAAGAATGTTCCTAAGTGCAATTATAGAAAAATTCTTAAGAAGTTCTCAAATATTTTCTTAAGAACATTTAATTTTTTTTACTTAAGAACAAAATAAAAGGTGTTATATGGTGTTATTTTACTGAAAGGTATTACTGAAGACTCGCTGAATGAAAAACACCCCAAAGCTCGTCGTTGTGCGCTTCCTGCAGATGAGCGTAGATATCATAATAAGTGTGCAGACTATTTTCGTTGTGACTGGCTTGACAGGAGTAAATCGATCAATGTCGTGTTTTTAATGTGTCGTGTTTGTAAAATCGTTATTTTATAAGAGCCGTTTATCAAGAACGCTGCTCAGGTACCAAAGATCGGCCGTTAGATCTACTCAAGACGAATCATATCTCAGAGACATCAGAGCCAGCGGCAGACGTCAGAAAGACTAGCCGAGGGAAGGCTGCTCTCGCCGGGGTTAATGAGCGATGAACACCCGCTGATCGACTGGATCTCACAACTCCAAAAACGGCAGATAAAATTGTAAAATAGGCGCTCTCTTTATAAATAAACCACAGATTTAATCTTTAAATAAGTATATTCTCGCCTGAAAAAGTCTTAAAACTAGAATTTGTGACACATTAACAGTAGAATTGGTATTTAAGATAGGTTCAAGGTTCTCCTAACTTTAAGAAGTTATTTACAATTATTTTAAAGAACATTCTTTTCGTGAATATGAATATTTCTTAAATTTTATCTTAAGAACAATAATAAGAAAAAAGATAAGAACATTCTTAAGAAAAGTTTTTGGGAATACGAAATATTCTTATATTTTTTCTTAAGTTAGAAAATAAGAAGAAATTGGCTGTTAAGAAAAATTGCAAATGAGGTGAATTCGCGTCGATCGGTCTGCGCTAGGGCTGTGCGATATTGAAGAAAAATGCGATATCCGTGTTAAATAATGCGATATTCGATATGCGATGCGATATTGCTTTAAGTGTGTAAAATCTTTTTCTTTCCCATTCTGATATCTTTCACTTAAAGCATAACCGACTGTGTTTACATGAATACTCATCAAGACATAACTGTGTGTGTATTTGACAGTTCGAGTGTGTAACAAGACACGAAAAAAGAACGGCTTGTGCGCACATTTCGGTGTGTGTGTCAGACAGCGCGAGACTACAAGTAGTTTTTAGCAAGTTATTGCGTTTAATAACTCTTTTAAAACGTCAAGCAAGTCACATAATTAACAGTCGTGTGCCCAGTCTATTCTCTGCTATATGCGTCAACCCAAAACATACACTTTTCACAATGTTGAAGTAGCCTATTAAAATCATTCAGATATTGCGTACCCTTGCGATATTTCGATATATTGCGCAGCCCTAGTTTGCGCTAAATGCGTCGATCGCGCCCCAGGACCTCCAGACGCGCGTCAACACGTCTTTATATTGACTTAACATGGAAATCACTCGCTCCAGACGCTCTATTCGTCGGTTTGAACCCAGCATGAGGGGACCCGTGGTGTATGAAGATAGAAACGGCTCATTCTAAGGTAATAAAAACGTAACAGTTCATTATGTACGGTCTTCATACTCCACTGAAAACATAGTTATGTATATTATATTGCATTTCTGTCAATAGATCCTCATAAATACTACCCACTGCACCTTTAAGATTTAGACCACCAAACACCCTTGTAGTTTTATCTTCACAGACTTTCTTGCTCAGCTCCAAACCAGGAATCCACTTCACGCATTGAGTGGAGCATACAGTCAGAATGAACAGCGTGATTCAGTCTGTGTTCATTTATCACAGGTCGTTCGATGAGCAACACTCACATTTCTAACCCAGTAGTTATTATTGTTATACATGAAAGAGTACAAAAATTATCCTCTTAGCCATAGTTTCACTCAAAAAAACCAATCACTGCATATATTAGAGCCAAGTCAAGCATGTGAAGTGACCAGGGTTATGACATCACCATGTGAAGTCACCAGGGTTATGACATCACCATGTGAAGTAACCAGGGTTATGACATCACCATGAGAAGTCACCAGTTATGACATCACCATGTGAAGTCAACAGTTATGACATCACCATGTGAAGTCACCAGTTATGACATCACCATGTGAAGTCAACAGTTATGACATCACCATGTGAAGTCACCAGTTATGACATCACCATGTGAAGTCAACAGTTATGACATCACCATGTGAAGTCACCAGTTATGACATCACCATGTGAAGTCACCAGGGTTATGACATCACCATGTGAAGTCACCAGGGTTATGACATCACCATGTGAAGTAACCAGGGTTATGACATCACCATGTGAAGTAACCAGGGTTATGACATCACCATGTGAAGTCACCAGGGTTATGACATCACCATGTGAAGTCACCAGTTATGACATCACCATGTGAAGTCACCAGGGTTATGACATCACCATGTGAAGTCACCAGGGTGATGACATCACCATGTGAAGTCACCAGTTATGACATCACCATGTGAAGTCAACAGTTATGACATCACCATGTGAAGTCACCAGGGTTATGACATCACCATGTGAAGTCAACAGTTATGACATCACCATGTGAAGTCACCAGTTATGACATCACCGTGTGAAGTCACGAATTATGACATCACCGTGTGAAGTCACCAGGGTTATGACATCACCGTGTGAAGTCACCAGGGTTATGACATCACCATGTGAAGTCACCAGTTATGACATCACCATGTGAAGTCACCAGTTATGACATCACCGTGTGAAGTCACCAGTTATGACATCATGTGAAGTCACCAGGGTTATGACATCACCATGTGAAGTCACCAGGGTTATGACATCACTGTGTGAAGTCATCAGGGTTATGACATCATTATGTGAAGTCACCAGGGTTATGACATCACCATGTGAAGTCACCAGGGTTATGACATCACCGTGTGAAGTCACCAGGGTTATGACATCATTATGTGAAATCTATTACATCATTATATGAAGTCACCAGGGTTATTATGACATTACCATGTGAACTCACCAGTGTTATGACGTCATCTCAGTGACAGGTGGGAAGACGTCCCGCCGCTCCGGAAGCTCCTGTCCCAGCATGCATCAGCACACATGTGGATTAAATGACGGCTCCAGCTGTTTGGCTTCAACACCAGTGCGAATAAACCCAGACTAATACACTCGAATGAACACACTAAACCCTCCAAAACAACTGCATCTGACGCTGCCATCCATAAACTCAAACAAAAGGCAGAAAATAGAGAAAATCATGCAGTGCTGGCTGTAGATTATCCCACTCATAACACAACTACTTACTAAATAAATCAATGCACATAATGGTTTTAGATTAAATTATTTTGAGAAGGAGTGGAATTTACTGTTGTATAAATTATGTATTTTATTTCTCTATTTTGTTTTTGATTGGTTACTACTACTCGTTTGCTCCACTGTTGTAATTTGACTGAAGTCTTGGAGCGCCCTCTGCTGGCCGTTAGAGTAAATGCATCTCAGCTGACAGACAGCATTGATAAAAAACATCTGAAATAAACTCACATATGCATCAACAAAGAGTTATGACACTAAAACTAGCATAAAAAGGCCACTAACTATTGTTAGCTTTTGATAAATTGATAAAAATGTTTAAATTATACCAGTCAGCACATTACCTCTGGAGGCCTTCAAATAAAGTAAAAAGAAATACAACAAAATAGAAATAAACTCTGAAAAAAAACAACATTATAGACTAGATTAATTAAATTAATAAATAAATAAAATTGACAACTGCACTCTAAAAAAATGTTGGGTTAAAAACAACCCAAGTTGGGTTGAAAAATGGACAAACCCAGTAGTGATTTGGTTGTTTTAAACCAGCGATTGGGTTGTTTTAACACAGGGTTTGGGTTGTTTTAACCCAGCGAGTGGGTTGTTTTAACCCAGCGAATGAGTTATTTTAACCCAGTGAGTGATTGGGTTGTTATAACCCAGTGAGTGATTGGGTTGTTTTAACTCAGCGATTGGGTTGTTTTAGCCCAGCGAGTGGGTTGTTTTAACCCAGCGAATGAGTTATTTTAACCCAGTGAGTGATTGGGTTGTTATAACCCAGTGAGTGATTGGGTTGTTTTAACCCAGTGGGTGATTGGGTTGTTTTAACCCAGTGAGTGATTGGGTTGTTTTAACCCAGTGGGTGATTGGGTTGTTTTAACTCAGGGATTGGGTTGTTTTAGCCCAGCAATTGGGTTGTTTTAACCCAGGGAATGAGTTGTTGTAACCCATTGAATGAGTTGTTTTAACCCAGTGAATGATTTTAACCGCTGGGTTCATTTTAAGCCAGCCATATAGTAATTTTTAAACAATAGTTGGGTTAAATAAAACTACCCAGGAGGTTAGGCAAATATTTAACCCAATCTCTGGGTTTGTCCATTTTCAACCCAACTTGGGTTGTTTTTAACCCAGCATGTATAATAACGTTTACACAACACTAATTGAATAATACAATAAATAATAATGCAATAAATGAATGTAATAAATCAATAGGTGATGTGCAAAAGGAAGGACAAGCCACAGTACAGTCTTTTCCATTTATTTGGTGATATGTCACAGGCGACAATAAACTTACAGGAAGTTATTTCTGTAATACAAATAAAGCATGGATCTGTACATAGAGACAGCGGCAGGAAATCATCAACAACAACATGGATCAGCAGGAGTAAAAACCTTCTAAAAGAGCCAGCAGTGAGCTCCACTAGAAGCATGAAGTGAAGACGAACACTGAACCCAGCACAGTTTTGATCCCTGCTTTGGTGGCAGACGATGGCAGCTTTGAGCTCCGGGACGAAATCTAAAACTCACAGTGAGACGCCGAGCCGGAAAACGCCTCCGAGATGGAGTATGGCACATTCACTCCCAAGTGAGAAATAAAGACAAACGATGGTGGGAATTAAAACAGTCGGGGGCTCAATCCCTCAGACCCGCTTGTAAAGGCACGTGGTTTTAGTTATTGTTGACATGAGCACATTCAAAACATCTGATTGGACGCCGTGATCATGTGACCCGAACGAAGACACGTGACGGGGCTCTGGGTGGCTAAACACACGGTTTCTCTAGAAGTACAAAAGGAAATTATGGGTTTTTTACTATGTACAGATGGGACGTTAACACTCTAATCTACTCTCAGACTATTTGGCTTGTTAGTCGTACATCTAGTCTGATGTAACATTGGCAGACGAGAGTCAAGCAACTACAAAAGTACGCAACAGTATTTCCTGCTACAGGTTCACTACGCCTAGATCTACCGTTTATTACACGCGACGCTCGAGATACTGTACACACTCCAGCATCCGTCAAATAAATTAAACATCATCATCATTATTATTATTACCTTCAAACACGAACATATGAAATGCAGGATCCACTCATACTGCACTCGAAAAAATGCTGGGTTAAAAACAACCCGAGTTGGGTTGAAAATGGACTAACCCTGCAATTGGGTTGTTTTAACCCAGCGATTGGGTTGTTTTAAGCAAACATTTAACCCAAACCGTTGGGTTAAAATGACCCATTCACTGGGTTAAAGCAACCCAATTGCTGGGTTAGTCCATTGTCAATCCAACTTGGGTTTTTAACCCAGCGATTGGGTTGATTTAACCCAAGGTTTGGGTTGTTTTAACCCAGGGTTTGGGTTGTTTTAATCCAGGGTTTGGGTTGTTTAAACCCAGCGATTGGGTTGTTTTAAGCAAACATTTAACCCAAACCGCTGGGTTAAAACGACCCATTCACTGGGTTAAAACAACCCAATTGCTGGGTTAGTCCATTTTCAACCCAACTTGGGTTGTTTTAACCCAGCGATTGGGTTGTTTTAACCCAGGGTTTGGGTTGTTTTAACCCAGTGATTGGGTTGTTTTAAGCAAACATTTAACTCAACCGCTGGGTTAAAACGTCCCATTCACTGGGTTAAAACAACCCAATTGCTGGGTTAGTCCATTTTCAACCCAACTTGGGTTGTTTTAACCCAGCGATTGGATTGTTTTAACCCAGGGATTGTGTTGTTTTAACCCAGCAATTGGGTTGTTTTAACCAAACATTTAACCCAACCGCTGGGTTAAAACGACCCAATTGCTGGGTTAGTCCATTTTCAACCCAACTTGGGTTGTTTTAACCCAGCGATTGGGTTGTTTCAATCAAACATTTAACCCAACCGCTGGGTTAAAACGACCCATTCACTGGGTTAAAACGACCCAATTGCTGGGTTAGTCCATTTCCAACCCAACTTGGGTTGTTTTTAACCCAGCATTTTTTAGAGTGTGTGCTGTTAAAATTAAGATTCAGAATGAAATTGTTCCCGGAACAGTTTTAAATAATACAAAATTTGACCTCGACCTCACAACATCCTTCATTCATTTAATAAAATCCATAAAATACCAGTAACATCAGCAATATTGAACCTTTAAAGTGTCATATTCGGGTGTCCAGGTCACATTTCAGTCGCCCGAAAATCAACGTATTTTCATAACATTTCCAAATTCTCATCGCTATAATGCATCCATTCGCAGATTTATTTAAATTAAAGGCAGTACAATAAATACCATCACATACAAATACTAAATAATTTTGGATTATAGTAACAAAAAAGTTTTTTTTTTTTGCACTTCAGTCATGAGAATTTGGGGTGAAATGTGCTTAATAGTCATGAAAATATCATTTTGTTTCCCCCTAGGGCAAAATATGACCCTAGATGTGATGATATTCACCCTTTTTTATTTTGTGTATTGACTGACGTCCTCCACTCCGCTCATGGAGGGTAAAAACATTGGTCAAATAAATTAAAACCATTGCGGCTGATGATAATCTCCTCTTTGTGAAGAATAAAAGTAAACAGTCTTTTCTAAAAACATCCCACAATGCACTTCAATGCACGGCCGATATTAGCTGAAAACCGAATGTGTCGCTGAAGGAATGGAGGGTCACTCGTTTGAGGAGACCTGGACTCGTTACTTGAAGATGAAGTTGAGAAGGACCTGGACGAAGATGAGGAAGAGGATGATGGCGAAATCTCTGTGAGTGAGGAACCAGCTTTCCGTCGTCGGTTGACTCGCCACTCGACTCCTCAGGGCGTTGACGCTCCTGGACGCAATGTTGACAGAAGTTAATATCCTTGCTTTTCATTCTGAAGTATTTCTTTCTTTCTTTCTACAGCATGTGCTGAGATGCAAGGTGGACTTCTGCACTATTTGACTAAAAGACTCTGATGTTGAGGGGGAGGGGCTAACAGACTCTGATGTTGAGGGGGAGGGACTAACAGACTCTGATGTTGAGGGGGAGGGACTAACAGACTCTGATGTTGAGGGGGAGGGGCTAACAGACTCTGATGTTGAGGGGGAGGGACTAACAGACTCTGATGTTGAGGGGGAGGGACTAACAGACTCTGATGTTGAGGGGGAGGGACTAACAGACTCTGATGTTGAGGGGGAGGGACTAACAGACTCTGATGTTGAGGGGGAGGGACTAACAGACTCTGATGTTGAGGGGGAGGGACTAACAGACTCTGATGTTGAGGGGGAGGGACTAACAGACTCTGATGTTGAGGGGGAGGGGCTAACAGACTCTGATGTTGAGGGGGAGGGACTAACAGACTCTGATGTTGAGGGGGAGGGACTAACAGACTCTGATGTTGAGGGGGAGGGACTAACAGACTCTGATGTTGAGGGGGAGGGACTAACAGACTCTGATGTTGAGGGGGAGGGACTAACAGACTCTGATGTTGAGGGGGAGGGACTAACAGACTCTGATGTTGAGGGGGAGGGACTAACAGACTCTGATGTTGAGGGGGAGGGGCTAACAGACTCTGATGTTGAGGGGAGGGACTAACAGACTCTGATGTTGAGGGGGAGGGGCTAAAAGACTCTGATGTTGAGGGGGAGGGACTAACAGACTCTGATGTTGAGGGGGAGGGGCTAACAGACTCTGATGTTGAGGGGGAGGGACTAACAGACTCTGATGTTGAGGGGGAGGGACTAACAGACTCTGATGTTGAGGGGGAGGGACTAACAGACTCTAATGTTGAGGGGGAGGGACTAACAGACTCTAATGTTGAGGGGGAGGGACTAACAGACTCTGATGTTGAGGGGGAGGGACTAACAGACTCTGATGTTGAGGGGAGGGACTAACAGACTCTGATGTTGAGGGGGAGGGACTAACAGACTCTGATGTTGAGGGACTAACAGACTCTGATGTTGAGGGGGAGGGGCTAACAGACTCTGATGTTGAGGGGAGGGGCTAACAGACTCTGATGTTGAGGGGGAGGGACTAACAGACTCTGATGTTGATGGGGAGGGACTAACAGACTCTGATGTTGAGGGGGAGGGACTAACAGACTCTGATGTTGAGGGGGAGGGACTAACAGACTCTGATGTTGAGGGGAGGGACTAACAGACTCTGATGTTGAGGGGGAGGGACTAACAGACTCTGATGTTGAGGGGAGGGGCTAACAGACTCTGATGTTGAGGGGGAGGGGCTAACAGACTCTGATGTTGAGGGGGAGGGACTAACAGACTCTGATGATGAGGGGGAGGGACTAACAGACTCTGATGTTGAGGGGGAGGGACTAACAGACTCTGATGTTGAGGGGGAGGGACTAACAGACTCTGATGTTGAGGGGGAGGGACTAACAGACTCTGATGTTGAGGGGGAGGGACTAACAGACTGATGTTGAGGGGAGGGGCTAACAGACTCTGATGTTGAGGGGGAGGGACTAACAGACTCTGATGTTGAGGGGGAGGGGCTAACAGACTCTGATGTTGAGGGGGAGGGACTAACAGACTCTGATGTTGAGGGGGAGGGACTAACAGACTCTGATGTTGAGGGGGAGGGACTAACAGACTCTGATGTTGAGGGGGAGGGACTAACAGACTCTGATGTTGAGGGGGAGGGACTAACAGACTCTGATGTTGAGGGGGAGGGACTAACAGACTGATGTTGAGGGGAGGGGCTAACAGACTCTGATGTTGAGGGGGAGGGACTAACAGACTGATGTTGAGGGGAGGGGCTAACAGACTCTGATGTTGAGGGGGAGGGACTAACAGACTGATGTTGAGGGGGAGGGACTAACAGACTGATGTTGAGGGGAGGGGCTAACAGACTCTGATGTTGAGGGGGAGGGACTAACAGACTGATGTTGAGGGGAGGGGCTAACAGACTCTGATGTTGAGGGGGAGGGACTAACAGACTCTGATGTTGAGGGGGAGGGACTAACAGACTCTGATGTTGAGGGGGAGGGACTAACAGACTGATGTTGAGGGGAGGGGCTAACAGACTCTGATGTTGAGGGGGAGGGACTAACAGACTCTGATGTTGAGGGGGAGGGACTAACAGACTCTGATGTTGAGGGGGAGGGACTAACAGACTCTGATGTTGAGGGGGAGGGACTAACAGACTCTGATGTTGAGGGGGAGGGACTAACAGACTCTGATGTTGAGGGGGAGGGACTAACAGACTGATGTTGAGGGGGAGGGACTAACAGACTCTGATGTTGAGGGGGAGGGACTAACAGACTCTGATGTTGAGGGGGAGGGGCTAACAGACTCTGATGTTGAGGGGGAGGGACTAACAGACTCTGATGTTGAGGGGGAGGGACTAACAGACTCTGATGTTGAGGGGGAGGGACTAACAGACTGATGTTGAGGGGGAGGGACTAACAGACTCTGATGTTGAGGGGGAGGGACTAACAGACTCTGATGTTGAGGGGGAGGGACTAACAGACTGATGTTGAGGGGGAGGGGCTAACAGACTCTGATGTTGAGGGGGAGGGACTAACAGACTGATGTTGAGGGGGAGGGACTAACAGACTCTGATGTTGAGGGGGAGGGACTAACAGACTGATGTTGAGGGGGAGGGACTAACAGACTCTGATGTTGAGGGGGAGGGACTAACAGACTGATGTTGAGGGGGAGGGACTAACAGACTCTGATGTTGAGGGGGAGGGACTAACAGACTCTGATGTTGAGGGGGAGGGACTAACAGACTCTGATGTTGAGGGGGAGGGACTAACAGACTGATGTTGAGGGGGAGGGACTAACAGACTGATGTTGAGGGGGAGGGACTAACAGACTCTGATGTTGAGGGGGAGGGACTAACAGACTCTGATGTTGAGGGGGAGGGACTAACAGACTCTGATGTTGAGGGGGAGGGACTAACAGACTCTGATGTTGAGGGGGAGGGACTAACAGACTGATGTTGAGGGGGAGGGACTAACAGACTGATGTTGAGGGGGAGGGACTAACAGACTGATGTTGAGGGGGAGGGACTAACAGACTGATGTTGAGGGGGAGGGACTAACAGACTCTGATGTTGATGGGGAGGGACTAACAGACTCTGATGTTGAGGGGGAGGGACTAACAGACTGATGTTGAGGGGGAGGGACTAACAGACTCTGATGTTGAGGGGGAGGGACTAACAGACTCTGATGTTGAGGGGGAGGGACTAACAGACTGATGTTGAGGGGGAGGGACTAACAGACTGATGTTGAGGGGGAGGGACTAACAGACTCTGATGTTGAGGGGGAGGGACTAACAGACTCTGATGTTGAGGGGGAGGGACTAACAGACTCTGATGTTGATGGGGAGGGACTAACAGACTCTGATGTTGATGGGGAGGGACTAACAGACTGATGTTGAGGGGGAGGGACTAACAGACTCTGATGTTGAGGGGGAGGGACTAACAGACTCTGATGTTGAGGGGGAGGGACTAACAGACTCTGATGTTGATGGGGAGGGACTAACAGACTCTGATGTTGATGGGGAGGGACTAACAGACTCTGATGTTGAGGGGGAGGGACTAACAGACTCTGATGTTGAGGGGGAGGGACTAACAGACTCTGATGTTGAGGGGGAGGGACTAACAGACTCTGATGTTGATGGGGAGGGACTAACAGACTCTGATGTTGATGGGGAGGGACTAACAGACTCTGATGTTGAGGGGAGGGGCTAACAGACTCTGATGTTGATGGGGAGGGACTAACAGACTCTGATGTTGATGGGGAGGGACTAACAGACTCTGATGTTGAGGGGAGGGGCTAACAGACTCTGATGTTGATGTTGAGGGACTAACAGACTGATGTTGATGGGGAGGGACTAACAGACTCTGATGTTGAGGGGGAGGGACTAACAGACTCTGATGTTGATGGGGAGGGACTAACAGACTCTGATGTTGAGGGGGAGGGACTAACAGACTGATGTTGAGGGGGAGGGACTAACAGACTCTGATGTTGAGGGGGAGGGACTAACAGACTCTGATGTTGATGTTGAGGGACTAACAGACTCTGATGTTGAGGGGGAGGGACTAACAGACTCTGATGTTGAGGGGGAGGGACTAACAGACTCTGATGTTGAGGGGGAGGGACTAACAGACTCTGATGTTGATGTTGAGGGACTAACAGACTCTGATGTTGATGGGGAGGGACTAACAGACTCTGATGTTGAGGGGGAGGGACTAACAGACTCTGATGTTGATGGGGAGGGACTAACAGACTCTGATGTTGAGGGGGAGGGACTAACAGACTCTGATGTTGATGGGGAGGGACTAACAGACTCTGATGTTGAGGGGGAGGGACTAACAGACTCTGATGTTGAGGGGGAGGGACTAACAGACTCTGATGTTGATGGGGAGGGACTAACAGACTCTGATGTTGAGGGGGAGGGACTAACAGACTGATGTTGAGGGGGAGGGACTAACAGACTCTGATGTTGAGGGGGAGGGACTAACAGACTCTGATGTTGAGGGGGAGGGACTAACAGACTCTGATGTTGATGTTGAGGGACTAACAGACTCTGATGTTGAGGGGGAGGGACTAACAGACTCTGATGTTGAGGGGGAGGGACTAACAGACTCTGATGTTGAGGGGAGGGACTAACAGACTCTGATGTTGAGGGGGAGGGACTAACAGACTCTGATGTTGAGGGGGAGGGACTAACAGACTCTGATGTTGATGGGGAGGGACTAACAGACTCTGATGTTGATGGGGAGGGACTAACAGACTCTGATGTTGAGGGGAG
Source organism: Gobio gobio (assembly GCF_949357685.1). NCBI lineage: Eukaryota > Metazoa > Chordata > Actinopteri > Cypriniformes > Gobionidae > Gobio > Gobio gobio. Next base: position 5,654,546 of record NC_137101.1, on the reverse strand, counting down.
GGGCTAACAGACTCTGATGTTGATGTTGAGGGACTAACAGACTCTGATGTTGAGGGGGAGGGACTAACAGACTCTGATGTTGATGGGGAGGGACTAACAGACATGTCGAATGACAAAATAACCGTATAAAATTCATACACTACACGGTTGAGTACATATAGTGCGTAGTATAAGTGCATAGTGTACACTACAGTATATACCTGTTAATGTCTTCCTGTGTTTGTCTGATCGACTCGATGGCACTTTGGATTTCACTCAGATCTGTTCCTTTCTTCCTGAGGCGGCTGTTGTGTTTGCTTTTGTGCCCTGATGGAGAGATCACGATCAGGTGTTTGGCACGTGGCATGTTTGAGCACATGCGTGTGTGTGTTCGTGTGTGTGACATACTCTCACTGCCTGACGAGTCCTGCCGGTCCGGCTCTGGAGACGAGCAGCCACTTTCTGGACTTTTAGGTTTATCACTCTTATGTTTCCGTTTGGCTCCCGTCACCTACAGACACACACGCAGACGAGAGCCCAACATTCACACCTTTCAGTCTTTATATTATGGTTATGACAGTCTGAATTATGCATGTGATTCTCAGATATTTCTGAAAGGCTGCAAATAGGGTCCAAAATTAACATTTTTACCAGTCATAAATATTTAATACTGGCCATTTAGCTATATTTTTATTAATAATTACTGAGCAGTTTTTCCTTGTATGTGCCGTTAGCTATGTTTTAATCCAAGTTGCAAATTTAATTTCTAATTTAATTTTTTTTTACATTTATTACTTGTTTAAATGCAATTTAAATACATTCCATTTAATCAAATTTACATTTGATGAATGTAAACATTACATTTCATCAAATACATTTCATTATTACATTTATTATGTATTTAAATATTACATTTATTTATTTAAATGCTAATTTAATTTCAAATGATTTTGTATGTATTATTATATGTATTATTTGTTTTATTATTCTATTTATTAAATTTACTGTTTATTTGAAAATGCATTTAATATCAAATTATTTTTATTACATTTATTATCATTTTTTTAAAATTTATTATTTTTTGTCTACTTATTTATGTATTACAACATTTATTATTTAAATGCAAATTTAATTTCCAACTATGTATTATAACATTTATTAAGCATTTAAATCTTACATTTATTTATTTAAATGCAGAGTTAATTCATAATTATTTTTTATTTGTTTACTAAATAATATTATTATTTACATTTATAAAAGTATGAAAACATTAATTATATCAACATAAAATAAAAATATGCATATAATATAAAATATAAATACATTAATTTATGTATATTTAATTTCTATTTAAAATCTCACAATTATTTATTTGAATGCAAATTCAATTTCTAATTTCTATTACATTCATTATTTGTTTAAATGCAAATTTAATTTCTAATAATTTTTATTATTATTTTTTCAAATCTTACATTTATTATTTCTTTCTTTCTCCTTATTGTTTTATTTAATACAACATTTATTATTTATTTAAACATGAATTTAATTTCTAACTATCTATTATTAAATGTATTATTTATTACAATTTTTGGAATATCACAAGGAAATGCTGTTTCCATCCAGTGTGATTTAATGTGCACATTTATTCAAATCTTTAAAAATATATATATATATTTTTTAATACAATATCCCAAGATTCACAAATGAAGTGTTAATTTTGAACCCTAGTTTCAAACACGCATCCCTGATGCAACAAAAAACACAAAAATCCCACAGGCATGCATGAGAGTCAGGCAAACGGCAAAGAGCACAAAGAAAAAACAAAAGCGGAAAATGAAGCAGAGCGGTCATGTGACCAGGTCAGGCAGCAGATGATTGGTTGCATTGCAGAACGGTGATTGGTTGGTTGAAGAATGGACAGAGCGCAGGACGACGGCAGGCGATGATGAGATGGAAGCAGAGAGAGAGAGGGATTGTGGGTAGAACGAGGGAAAGGTGGGGACAGAAGGACGTACCTGGCTCAGGTAATTGTCCCTCCGGGAGCCCTGCTGGGTACTGAGACTAACTACACTGGCTGAACGTACCATAGGCGTCCTGTGGCGCACTTTGGTCTGAATACAGCCGTCTTTCTCGAACTGAATCAGATCGTTGAGCGGATCCCACGGACGAGTGCTAGGACACAGAGAGAAACACACCATCCTCACAGTAAACCTGACACGCTACAGTGCACTTCCTGTCCAGGAGGGGCCAGTGTGTGCTGTGAAAACAACAGTGAGACCCGACTGAACCGCTCTCTGATCCGTTTTAATGGTTCAGGTACATTTTAGTTACCAAAAAAATCAAGATTAAAAAAAAAAAATCAGTTTTCCATTTAAATAAAGTTAAATTAAATAAATAAACAAACAAACGTGATTTAATAATAAAAAATTATGTCTAGTCAACTGAATTCATAATACTTCACTTTAAAAATGTAATAATAAATGGGCATTATGAATTTTTTTTAGACATTCTGTGTCGAAACCATACATTTTTTTTTTAAAAGTTTAACAAAAATTAAATTTTTAGAGCCTTATAAAATCTGTTTTTTTATGTTTTACATTTGAATTTTAATGGTTTAGTTAAATAAATACATTTATGTAATAATCAAAAATCATGTAGAATCAATTGAATTCATAACACTTCAACAACTTTTTAATAATAATGTGCCTCATCATTTTTTTTTTTTTTTAGATATTCTGTGTTGAAACATAATTTAACAAAATATTTTCAACAAAAATGACATTTTAGGGCCCTATGAAATCAGTTTTATTTTTCCCATTTGACGATTTAGTTAAATAAATTAAATAAATACATTGAATTCAGTAGAATTGATCAAACTTTAACCATTTAATAATTTAATAAAATTGTGAATTTTCTTCTGTGTTGTGCTTTAACTTGTTCTGGATTTATGATATAATACAAATTGATCATCAAACATGGTGGTTCTCAAATGAAGGCATGAAACATTAACACTGGAATGAATCTTTTGAAACGTAATGAAATTAAAAGCTGTGCTTACTCAGCGTAGCGGTAATGCCACTCTCCGGTGGCGGGGTCTTGCTCGAACAGAGCGGGCGTCCAATCCTCACACTTGGCCTTGCGCTCGCGGGCCGCCTTCCTCTGAACCTCCTCCAGAATGAACTTCTCATTGGTGGCCTCCGTCTGGTCCTTGTTATTTATGGCCCGTGTCACATGTTGCCACAGCCTTAAGATGACAGGGAAAGACTTCTGTAAATGTGTTCGTTTTCAAATTCGTGAAACTATTTGAGAGCTTAAAGTCCGAAATACACCTCTAAAAATGATACGGATGTGAAAAACGCAGAAAATTTAATCCGATTCGAATTTTTACGTACGGAAATCTCGTACTCGGTGTGTAAGAACCTTAAGGGTTATTTGTCGTGTCACTGAGCGTTAGCGATTCTGTTTTTTTCAGTTTTAATTTCTTCTGGATTCCAAATAAATAAAATTTCACATTCAAAGTTGAACAAAAATTCAGTTTTAGTGCCCTATAAAATCAGTTTTTTTCCCCCAAATTCCATTTTATTTTATATAAAAAAAAATGTATGTATATATATATATATATATATATATATATATATATATATATATATATGTGTGTGTGTGTGTGTGTGTGTGTGTGTGCAACAGAGGTTTACTGTTAAAATAACAAAATAGAAAAGTTGTGTGATATTCCTATAATTGTATTATTAATAATAACAAATAATACATTCTACTGTCCAATAGTTGGGGACACTAAATATTAAACTATATTACTGATCAGCTCATTTCAATTATCATAAAGCCATAATTAAGAGATAAAATGTTGAAAATATGATTTTAGATGTCCTCATTATTAGATAAAAAGTCAAAATTATGATTTTAAAAGTCATAATAGTGAGATAAAAGGTCGAAAATACGACATACTAAGTCATATTTATAAAATAAAATGTTGAAAATATGATTTTAAAAGTCCTCATTATTAGATAAAAAGTCAAAAATATGACATGCTAAGTCATTGTGAGATGAACAGTTGAAATTATGACTTTAAAAATTCTGAGATAAAAATTGAAAGTCAAAATTATGACTTAAAAATCTAAATTATGATTAAAAGTCATAATTATGAGATAAAAAGCTGAAATTAGATTTTTTTAAAAGTCTAAATTATGACCAAAACACACACTAAGACATTTAAGAGATGAAATCATGCTTGTTATTTTTTTTAAATGCGCTTTTAATTTTTTGATTCACACTTAATATTTACATTATTGTTTTCATTTTGTGCAATATCATTTTTTAACATGCGTTTTTACATTTTGAAATCAGTTTTACAACAGAAATGAATCAATCAAAAACTTACTTTAGCTTTTCATCTAAAACTAAATTAATTCATTGTAAAGCTGCTCTGAAACATCAGTGTGTGAAAAGCGCTATAGAAATAAAGCTGACTTGACATGACGACACAAGTTCAAGTTAAACTGAGCTTTTATTTTGGCGGGTTGTAGTGACGATCTTTGAGTTCCTGTGTGTAACTGATCGTGTTCTCAGATGAAATGCTTGTGAAGTGACTCTCAGCTGATGAAGTTATAGTGAGACGGCAGACGCTGAAAACAACAAGAGCATCAAGCGTGCTTCAGTGTGTGTGTAGTGGACAAAACTGCGCCGCTCATTCACACAAAGTGCACAGCCATACTTTGGATTTAATCTTCCAAATTTTCTGTGCGATTCTGCATTATGTTGTATTTTTATGACTTACCTCTCGGACTCAAACTCGCTCTGTTCTTCAGGAGGAACGGTGCATCGGATCAGGCGGTCCTGCCTCAGCTCTGGCGTCGGGTTCCAGAACGTCTCCATCTCACCCGTCTTCTTATCGTTGATGAAGACTTCGCTGTCCTGTAGAAAACACACAAAATGACATCTGACTTCTCAAAGAGTTCGAAGTAGGGCTGGGTATCGAGTTCGATACTTTTTAGGTACAGACCGAATTGCCTCGATACTATCGAGTATCGTAAAAAGGTCTTGCCGTTCGATAGCAAATTTCGCGGCACGAGGACGGAACAAAAACTCGTCGGAGCGATGACGCGCTACAGACATGTGTAGTATAAATAGGGGGTAAGCGTCCCAAACCACATAGATGTAAAAGATGTGGAAAATATCAAATATGTGGCTATATTTCACCAGGCTGCAATGCAATATTCACGACAAGATAACTGCAACTCAGACCGACAACACGACAAATCTGAAGCACTTGACGGTGCACAGATAAACTAAAGAGCAGAAAGTTTCTCCGTATTCGACTGCGTCACATAAATGAACCGAAACTCAGCATATACTTTCCTCACAGACATGAGAAATAGGCCTAAAGCAGTGTTAACTTTTTTTCACTGACGAAAACGAGACGATAACTAAATAAAAACTAGTGTTGGATGACAAAAACTATGACGAAAACTTGCTGTCATTTTCGTCAACAAATAAAAACGAGATGAAAATGTTAGGGAGGGTCGATTAGGGAAGAGATCCAGTCAGAACTGATGTCCTGTGTAACAGATGCTGATCTAACCGCTGGAAAACACACGGCCTACAGGCTCACACACCCCCAATCCAGCGCTCCAGAGCCGCTCACAATCACTGAATAACACACATTTATGCCAGACAATTGTTTATGAACTAATGCTGATGAATAATGATTGTTTACTTTACCATGTTTATATAGTAATATGTTTTAGACGGTTGAAACAATGCATATTTTATCTCCTGAACTTGAATGAGCTCCTGCAACTGCAATAGTAAAGCGCAGACATTTCAAAATAAGAGTCAATGTGTATTTCGACCTTGTTTATAATAAAAAGTCACGCATTATATATTCGTTTTTGCTGACACAATAAACTGCATTTAATTTAATTCCCATTTAATTCATAGTCAGGAGGAAAGACCAGTATTTGACACATATTCAATAAAGTATCAGGGTTATAATAGTGAACTAAAACCATTTAAAAAACTTCATTACTTGAAGTTAAATAAATGTTAACTGAAATAAAAAACTGAAACAATAAAACTTTTTTGAAGCTTTAGCTTAACCTGATATGGCCTACTACCTAAAACAGAAATACAAAGTTATAAAAACTATATAGATGTTTTTAAAAAACAAACAAAAAAGTGAATTGAGCTCTTTCGTGTATTTTTTATGTAAAAAAAAACATGACAAAAAGTGACAGTCGGTTATGTAATGCTTAAATGCTTAAAGGGTAACTAAACCCCTGCTCAGAGCTTAACTCCACCCACTGGCAATTTTCAAAAAATGCTGGAAAAGTGGGCAGAGCCCGGCGGACACAGAGGGGACGAACCGAGGGCGGGGCTGAGCGGAGGGCGTGCACCTGAGACCCGCAGTGACGGATTGATTGACAGCTGTCAGACTCGCGAGTCGCAAAGATGGAGAATGACTGGAGTGACGCCAGCTTTGCAACAGAGCGGTCATTTCTCCATCTTCACCTGAAGTGGAGGAGGGTGGATTGTCTGTAACAGACACAAACCCGGAGCCTTATCAATGCGAGCCGCTGCTCAAACTGCGTTAACTCCCGATGCCGACGATGCTAGTGAAGCAGCAGCGCAAGAGAACTGACCTAATCTATCTGCGTCCGTGGCAACCACTTGCGTGTCAGGGTTTGAAAGCGCGTCGCCTGTATGAAAATTATCTGTACACATGACGGGCGGCAATAATATCGCAAGAAAAGCCTGACGTGTACTGACAACTGCATTATTTAACCGTATTTTCTTCAATACAATGTTAAAGCAAATATCAGTGAGTTTCATTCATAATGTTTCTACTTCATGTAACATGAGAGTTCATACTGGACTGAAGCCGTTCGCATCCTGTGATTGGGGGAAACATTTCTGAGGGCGTGGTGAGCTCGTGCTAGGGGCGCGGATAGTGAGCCGTTGGAGGTACCATCCTACGTCACGATGTACCACAACGTCCAATAGGAAAATTCAACTGCAGTAGCCACTGTTCAACCTTAAGAGGGCAGCACTTTGGCGGTTTTACACCATATTTTATAGAATTAAAACACTTTATACTCAAATGTCAAAACATTTACTCGAATCAATGAACAGCATTAATAAAGCCCCAGTATTACAGATCATTAACTAAAAAAAGTTGGTTTAGGGTTTAGTTACCCTTTAATGTATTAGAATTTAACTAAACTCATTAGATTTTAGGAGACTAAAATTACTGTAGATTTAGTCGACTAAAATCTTATGATATTTAGTCGACTAAAATTAGACTAAAACTAAGGGCGTTTTCACACCTACCTTGTTTGGTCCGGATTTTCGGACTTTTCAGTTTGGTCCGAATCAAAATTGCAGGTGTGAAACCTTCCCTGTACCACGGTCCGGACCAAACAGACGATATTTGGTCCGACGAAAAGAGGTCGTCTCAGTCCGGATCAAACTGAACAAAGGTTCGGTTCGTTTCTAGTGTGAAAGCATTTTCTGTATGGTTCGGACTCTCAGACCATTTATAGGAAGTTCCTGTTTATGTTTAAATATTATAACGTTATTTTTAAATTCAATCTAGGCTACATTGATTATGAAAAGTGAAAATATGCGCAATATGTCAGTAGATAGAAAGTCAGAAATAATTTTGAACGAAATTTTGTATGATTTTGCTTAGAAAGCATTTCTTTAATGGGAATTTCGTTTTGTATAAATTGTATCTTAATTGTAATCAACGTTTAATCAGATAATTGCCTGGATTTAATAAATAAGAAGCAAATAGTCTATAGCAGACGCAATAATTGTGGGAGCGATCACATGCTTTACACATGAACTGGAGCGCGTCTCAAATAAACCGAAACTCAGCAGCTACTTGCCTCACAAACATGAGAAATATGTGTATATAAAGCTTGAAATGTCCACTTTTAAACGTAACGAATAAAAAAATAGTCAAGCAATGCGCACTGTTCAATAGTGGCAATGATGATATGCGTCCGTTCATTCAACTTGTCAAAGACGCTGACGTCAGACGCACGTCCGTTTACAAACCAATCAATGTCCAGATGCCGCCCACATAGATGAAGACGAGTGGACGCAAGTGCGTCATGTAAAGTTCTTTAGTGCGCTCACATAATTGCAATGTGAAACCAAACCAAAACTAACCGAATATATAAAAAGTATCAAAACATGAACTTTGGTTCGGACCTTGGTGCGGACTTTCAGGTGTGAAAACGCCCTAAATGGCATTTTAGTCAAAAGACTATGACTAAAACTAAATCAAAATTTGCTGTCAAAATTAACACTGGCCTATAGAAAGCTTGAAATACCAACGTTTAAACAAACCAATTCAAATCGAAAACAAATACTTTGATTATGTAATCCAAATGAAAGGTGCATTTCCCTCTTTAGGTGCGCACGTTCACTACTGAGGAGATGACGAGTCAGCATCGTCAACTTCGTCAACTTCGGTCCTGTCCAAAAATGGCTCACTTCATGTGCACTTTCGGTCTTGTGGACTTACAATGGCCGCTGCGTGCTGGAGTCCGTTAAGTCCACGAGACCGCAGGGTGTCCCATTTGTCATTTTAGGTCTCAGAAGGGTGCTCGTGAGCGCCCCCTTTGAGGTCGATATGCACCCTCGATGCGCACTTCTGCAGGTTTCACAGCGGACTTCTTCCCGGCAGTCAAAGCGGCGTTACGTCATGAAAGTGCGGACTCTGAGGAAGACTATGAGGGTTTAGGGTGCCATTTGGGACAGGGCCTTCATCTTTGCAGCCCAACATGGACTCTAAACAAACACACCTGAACCATCTAATCAGTGTCTTACAAGGCCCTAGTTAGACACTGATTAGCTGGTTCAGGTGTGTTTAATTGGGGTTGGAGCTAAACTCTGCAGGACAGTGGCCCTCCAGTACCGAGTTTGGAGACCCCTGGTCTAGATCGGGGATCCTCAAATCTGGCCCACAAGATCCACTTTCCTGCAGAGTTTAGCTCTAACCCTAGTCAAACACACCTGAACATGCTAATCAATGTCTTCAGGTTCATTAGAAAACTACAGGTAGGTGAGTTTGATCAGGGTTGGAGCTAAACTCTGCAGCGCATTGGCCCTCCAGGGCAAGATTTGAGGAACCCTGGTCTAGACTATATTAGCACACACACACACACACACACACACACACACACACACACACACACACACACACACACACACACACACACACACACACACACACACACACACACACACACACACACACACACACACACACACACACACACACACACACACACACACACACACACACACACACACACACACACACACACCACACACACACACACACACACACACACACACACACACACACACACACACAGTACTCACCCAGTGCCCTTCGAGTGTTGCCAGCACCTCCTTCCCAAGTTTGATCTTCCCGCTGATCTGATTGACACTATCACTGCTGCCAAGGAACGGCTGAGATGATGGAAAAATATCAGTCATGTGATTGAAACAAGTCATACAAAGCATCTTTCATTTGTGGATGTTGTGTCGTTATCATTGTGGCATTTGGTTTGATGTGTTACGGATGTGATGTCTGTGGCCTTTCTGTTCCACACTGTTCTTCTAAATGTCACAAAAGCTTAAAAACACACACAAACACACACACACACCTTGAGTTTGAACTCCAGCTGAGCGCTGTAGCCCGTCTTCTCACAGGTGATGGACACCTGACCGCCCAACTCCAGAGTCATAGTACCGTACAGGATCCCTGAGACACACACAGACACAGAATGTGTGTTAATCTGCATGAGTGAATGTGTGTATCTGAGTGTTAGTGAATACACCTATGTGTGTGTGTGCATGGACATTGAGATTTATTTTATTTTACAAATCACGTTACTGGACAAACAGCCGTAAAAACATGACGCTTGCTAAGCCAGACCTTAGTCTGCAGGAGATGGTCTTTGGTAACACTTCATGATGATAATTCAACATTACAAAATAGTATAGAAAGATTAACAGATCAAATATGAAAAGAGTATATACAAATATGAAAAAAGCATATTACTTACTGAAACTTTATTGTTTCCACTTTTTAAATGCATATTTATAAATTAAAAACAATATGTATGTGAATTTGAAAAAATATATTAAATAAATAATGAATAAATAAATATATATATATATAATTTAATAATTTAATATACTTTTTCAAATTCACATATTGTTTTTAATATATATTTATAATAAAACTTACAATTATGAATCAATTATAAATAGATCTTAAAATGTTAATATTTACAAATAGATACAATACACATTAACACACATATACATTTATAATATTGTTATATGTATTATATATATATATATATATATATATATATATATATATATATATATATATATATATATATATATATATATATATATATATATATATATATATATATATATATATAATAAAAAATAATAACTATTATGAATCATGTTTATATATATATATATATATATAATATTGTTATGGAAATGTATTTAATATACTATATATAATATAATAAATATTATGGACCATGTTTACATACATATATATCATTTTAATATATATTTATAATAATTACAATTATGAATCGTATTTATAATATATATATTTATAATAATGTATAATATATATATATATATATATATATATATATATATATATATATATATATATATATATATATATATATATATATATATATATATTATTGTTATGAATATGTATTTAATATACTTATTCATTTTTAGAAATAATAAATATGATGAATCATGTTGATATATATATATATATATATAAACATATAACTTTAATATTTATTTATAATTATTACAATTATGAATTTGTATTTATAATATTTATATATATATATTTATAATATTTAATAATCTTATTATTTATTTTAAAAAATTATAATACAAAATATATATTAAAAATACTATACATATATTTAAATTACAAATATAATTAAGTAAATTATAAATGTAAATCATAAATACATATAAATAATTAAACATTAAATATATTATTTATATATATACATACACACACACACACACACACAGTGTATACACACATTTTTTATATAAACCACACACACACACACACACACACACACACACACACACACACACACACACACACACACACACACACACACACACACACACACACACACACACACACACACACACACACACACACACACACACACACACACACACACACACACACACACACACACACACACACACACACACACACTTAAGCAAATATATAATATATATCAATTAAAAATATATTTAAATGTACATTAGCTAATGATCTGTTAAGCATTACATAATGAATTGTTTGTCTTGTTGTTATTATTAAGAGAGATATCCGGTATAAAGTGTTACCAAACTGTCAAAGTCTAACTAAATGCAAAATCTAGCCTGTATACTGCACATGTATCTAAAGCAGTCCAAACGAGTTACTACACATGTAAACATACCTAGATGTGTCCCTACAGAAGACAACGGGATAGGGTTAGTCGTGCAGTATGACAGAGTCAGGGGTGTTAGCTGAGCTGACGGGTGTTTAACAGACTTTAACACGTGTGCATGTGCGCAGACAGACCTTTGCAGTGAGCGTAGGGCATGTTCATCACATAGTCCTCCCCTCTGTTCAGAAACGACAGCCTGGCTTCACCGTCCAAGATGGCCGACAGAGAGTTTCCTAAAAGACACCAACAAACTCACAATTAGACGTGTGTTATACAAAATCATGCGCTTTAATAGAGCGCATCTTCTATCTCACCGTAAAACTTGGACTTGGCCAGGATGCTGCCGCTGAGACAAAAGCCATCCTTCCTGTTACTGACATAAAAGGCTGAAACTGGAGGATGATGGGATACCTGGAGGACGACAGAGGCATTATCTTGGGTGTGTAGTTCAATACTAACTGGAATGAAAGCGGATGTCAGTGCTTTACCTGTTCTGCGATGTAGAAGGTTTTGCTGGTCGTCCTGGTGTGGATCCATACACAGCGAAATGTTTCTCCGATAATGGGGTTATACGGTTTCTTCAAACCCTGTCAATGACCAAAATGATGGGAATATGAAGTAACATGACAGATTTAAGACTCCTGATGGCTGTTAGTGAATCTGTCTTTACCTTTGGCTTCTTGTAGAATCCAGAAATGTACCATTTGACCACCTTCTTCATACGGTTATAAGCGTTCTCCTCCACCGCCGCTCTGATGACATAAACAACAGACAACTATGGTAGTTACTTTAATAAAACAAACTATAATCTGATTTTGACGTGTATTTTTACATTTTATTTTGCCTTCATACTGAGAGAAATAATCCAGTGAAATAAAGAACATTTATATCTAATAATAATAATCACAATAACAATGACAATTTGTTGTGATTATCATTCATATGAATAAATATAATTCAATTAATTGGATTATTATTATTATTATTATTTAGTGACCGTGATTTGACCATGTTTGGCCCACTTTATCCTTAAAGCTACACTGTGTAACTTTTTTAGTTTATTCTTAGCTAAAAACACTTAGTTCTTTCAAAAATATATGTGCTCATTAATGTATATTTACTTCTTTCAAGTAATAAAGTATTCTCGTAAGTTTATATTATGCCATTGAAAATACATACGGGTGAGGGTTCAAATGCCGGTCGCCATGTTGCCCCTCCATCTTGAAAGTACATTAGCCAAAGAGGGACATACCCGTAAATTCAAGCTTCGCCTTTCGCGTTTTAACACTCGATGGCACCGTGTCGAATGTGGACGAGGTCGAACTGGAAGCCATGTTAATCTTGGACTAAATCGGCCACCGTAGGAGTTAAAACGAAATCGGAATTGAGAGGAACAGAAACTAATATTCACTGGATGGTCATATACCTTTTAACCGCTAGATGGGGGGAAATATCACACAGTGTAGCTTTAATTATGCTGAAATTATTTTAATATAAATTACATTTAAATACATTTCAAAATATAAATATATTATTTAAATATAAATTTAAAAAGCAATACTTTTTTAAGACTTGCTTAATTTTTTTTAAACACAATTCATATCATTCATATGAATACATATAATTAAATTAATTGTATTATTATTATTATTATTATTATTATTTAGTGACCGTGATTGTACCATGTTTGGCCCACTTTATCCTTAATTATGCTGAAATTATTTTAATATAAATTACATTTAAATACATTTCAAAATATAAATATAAATTTAAAAAGCAATACTTTTTTAAGACTTGCTTAATTTTTTTAAACAATATATTTTTTAAGTAGAACCTAACAAGGCAGTTTTGAAACACTAGATAGGCAGCAACTTCATGTATGACATAACTAGTGCTCAAGTGTAATTTTATTATTATTCATAAACTACTAGCAGTTATTACTATTTCAAATTGATAGCTTTAATCTTATTTTTCACATTTTAATAATTTTTTTTAGTAATGTTGATGTTCTTTTATAAATTGTGATTAATTTATTAATATTTAGCTTTATTTTCATTACAGTTTTAGAAATGTTCATATTTCAACTATTTATTTTAGTCAGTTGCCTTGGCAACATTTCCAATTTTCATCTTGGTTTTTCAACAAGCATTGATATATTTTTATTCAGCTTTATTTCAATTATTTTTTTTTATTAATTTCCGATTTATTTGTGAATATAAGGACCATCTAAATACTGTTATCTTACTCCGACAGGAAGTCAGCATGGTAGTAGTAATCAGACAGTTTGTCCAGGAAGGATCGTGGCTCCAGGATGAAGGTGGGCAGCACGACTTTGGAGAGGTCCATGCCGGGCCGGACCTGCTTCAGTAGAGTCCAGATCAGAGATTTATTCTCTTCTGATACCGTCTCTGTCTGAGCCGCTTCGCCAGCCTGATAAACACACACACACACACACACACACACACACACACACACACACACACACACACACACACACACACACACACACACACACACACACACACACACACACACACACACACACACACACACACACACACACACACACACACACACACACACACACACACACACACACACATTGAATGAACAGATTGTGTCATATCCACCACAGACGTACTGTTCATCTCCCCAGCTGTCTGCTGTAAAAATAGACGTCTGAATATTGTGATAGCGTCTGTGCATTAATAGCACTCCACTCGAGTCAAACGACATTATGATAATGTCATCATTTACACACCATTTACAGTGTTTTTAAATGAGGGATTGTATTTAACTGGGCTTCACTCGCACCTCTCCGAGCTCCTCGTGGCTCTGCTCAATGTAAGGCGTTTCCCGCAGCGTCTCGTTGGGATCCAGGTCGACGTACGAGTCTTCCTGTCGCTCCGACGTGTCGCTGTCGCTCTCTTCACTTTTCTCCACCTCGTTTTCCCACTCCTCCTGCTCCTGCTCATTCTCACGGTCCGACTTATCAGAATACAGGTCCGGATCCTTAAACTGGTCACTGTCGTTAAACCTGACGGATCATGCAAACTCTCAGTTAGTACACAGGACTTGCATTAGTGATGCACTGACTACATTAGTTATATGCTCCGTTCTGGAAGTTAAAACTCCATTCATTTTCTCCATAGTGAAAATTATTTTTGACGATAAGTAATAAACCTTTAAAGACAGACCTACTATGAGCTACGAGGTTGTTACTCGATTGTATATGGTTTTGTTGACGCCGTCAGCCCAGATTATTTCAACTTATTTGTTTAAATAATCATGTTTGACAGCTGAATTTATGGTGAATAACTACATTACCCATAATGCTATACTGAAAATTCCACCAATCAGAGGGTAGAGACGAGCAAAATGTGCCAAAAGAGCTCTTTAGCTGTTGTGATCATGACATCTTGCTATATAATTACATATATTACAATCAACTGAAATAAACGGTTTTGTAATTTTCAATTGTTTTTAATGTCATTCATGAGATTGTAGTTCTTTACCTATAGTCTTGTACCTTTATCTTTTAGTCTGATTATCAAATACTTAATTGCTTCAAATCAAAGTTTCATAGCTGGTTGTTTTGGTTCATGGCGTATAACGCTTTAATAAAGACTTTTATTTATCCCAATGGTAAATAATGAATGGAAAAAATACTTCCAGAACCAACACCACAGAAAAAGTGCATGTAAACACAGTCACTGAAGATTTGTATTATTGGTTATCATATTTCTCGTGTGCCATAATATAAAAATAACTATCTGGTATTATATGATCCATGACTGAACTCTCGCTTAAGATTTCAAGTAACTCTGCCGCTGAACGTCCGACATTAAAAATGAATATGCAAGTTCGTGAAGTGTCAATGCTGAATAAAATATGAATCTAAAGAGCCCGTAACATGACAGCTCGGTGTGTTAATGTGTTCTTACTGAAAGCCCTGCATGTTGTGTGCCCGCAGCAGACTGTAGAAGTTGATGTGCGAGTGCTCTGCGGTCTGCGCTGTCTCCTCTTTGCCCTCTCTGATCATCGTTCTCTTCAGCAAACTCGAGCATTTCAGAGCCAGTTCAAGAGCGTCCATCCAACATCGGCCTGCACACATCACGCAAAGATTGAAACAACAGTAAAATACAGCGCTCTGTTTTTGGCAGTCTGTTGAGTGTGTGTCTCACCGTCAGATTCTGAAGCCGCTCTGAAGATCAGGTGGCTGCTGGGTAACGGCTGTGTGATGGATCCTACGGCTTCTCCTTTAGGACCCTGAGACATGCGTAAACACAGTAAATACTTCATCAAACTATCCAAATGGCAGTTTTTACACTAGAAATAATATCAAAGAGCCCATTCTCATAGCATTTTTTTAATTATTTAAAGGGGGGGTGGTCTAATGCCATTTCATTCATGCATTCTGACTTATTTACACTGTTCAAGAGTTGATTCTCATGCTAAACATGGCCAAAATGAGAGTTGGACGAGAGTTGGACGTATGACGGAGTATTTCTGTGCCAAATACACTCCTTCAGGATTCGAAAAAGTTTCGGAAAGTTTTTTTCCCCGAGTATGGCCCTATATGACGTTATAAAGGGCGGAATTCCTTGTATGGGCACATCTCCCGGATGAGCAAACACACACACACACACACACACACACACACACACACACACACACACACACACACATTAACCAGAGCAAGAATGTCAACAACAAGCTTTGCTCGGGTTACGGGAGCCGTCAGCAGCGCTGTCATTTAGTTTTTAGACCACGAAATCAACAATGTCACTAAAGAAGTGTGTTTCTGGTCGTGAGGGAAAGATAACCTTGTTCAGCTTCACAAATATCCCAGCGTTAAGGAAACAGTGGATGCAGTTTGTTTTCCCGGAGCAGCAACGGAGTTCTGCAAGTGTGTTTGTTTGTTCCCGGTCACGAGTCGAAAACGCAGGCGGTGAGTGAAACTGCATCAAATGTGTGTGTTTTGTTGGCAATCGCCGTGTAAGTGCATTTAAAATGTAAACAACATGAACGTATAGTGAATCAAAAGTTATCCAGGGATAATGCGATGATGTATTGTGTGTGTGTGTGTGTGTGCAAAGACTTAGCTCCGCCCACTGCACGCCTCCACGATTTCGGCTGTTTTCAGAAAGTCTTTTAGAAATCTGATAAAACTAAAGACTCTTCAGAGATATGAAGGATGCAATACTACTCTATAGGTACTCAAGATTAACATGAGATTGGCAGAAACTGTGTGTGTTATGTAATATGTAATATTTAATATCTAATACACCACTATGTCATACAGCCTTGAGCGCACGATCACTTCCGGTCTGTACACGATCTGGCGTAGTTTATGCAAGCGCCGGAAGTGAGAGCACGCTCAAGGCTGTTGGACATAGTGGTGTTTTAGAGGTAAAAAAATTACCCACACAAACCGATCATTTTGTGTCTTAAGACATCAATGTGTCATCACGAGGCACAGGGTTTAATTTGGATTTGTCTGTGCATGTTTTTTTTTTACTCGCATAGATTTTGTAACCATTCACATGCATTATACTACTGACAGACTGCAACGGTTGGGGTTAATTTTTTTTATTTGTATTCTACTGAAGAAACAGAGTCCCCTATATCTTGGAAGCCCTGGGGTTAAGCAGATAAACATCACATTTTCGGGTTAACTATTCCTTTAAGAAATCGCAATTACAATTTCAAGGGAATAATCGACAATTGTGATTTTTGTCATAATGTGCAGCCCTAACTAACGCTGAGTTTTCTCACATACCTTGACGGCCCAGATGGACTGCTCGAGCGGGTGGAAGAGCTTAAAGCAGAACCCATCCTTCTTCGAGGGTCTTTCGATGAGCTCACAGGCGTTGAGCAGCACGGTGCCGACCCACTGGCCGTTCTTATTGGTCTTATAGATCAGCAGGACGCCTGGCTTCAGCACACACCACAGCTTGGTCCAGCTCTTCAGCGTGCCACGGATCTGAGAGAGATGAAACGGGCTCATATGAGACTGCAGGTCTTTTTGAGGATGTTTTTTTCATGTGGTTTGATTACTTGATCCAAACCTAAGATCGATTGAACTCCCCTTTCTCCTGTCCCTGCAGGTCTTTTTATTTGCATACTATCACATTGGTTTTTATCAATGTTTACCCCTGCAGCGACGTAAAGACTCAGGAGGAGACGTCAAAATGAGAAGTGCCGTTCAATTTTTAAACATGTTTTTGTCCTGTTGGGTTTTACTACCAAAACGTAATAGTAGAGCACATGCATCAGTCTGACGTGGATGAATTGCATGAGATTCAATGAAGAACGAGACAATTTTGAGATCATTTATGTATAAATGGACATGCATTATACTAAAACAAGACTATTGCTTTCATACTATTATCATTTTCACGTCCAGCGTCGTGTTTAAAGGGTTAGTTCACCCAAAAATGAAAATTCTGTCATTAATTACTTACCCTCATGTCGTTGGACACCTGTAAGACCTCCATTCATCTTAATAACACAAATGAAGATATTTTAGTTGAAATCTGATGGCTCTGAAAGGCCTCCATTGGCACAATGCACTTTACACTCTCAAGACCCTTAAAAGGCACTAAAGACGTCGTTACAAAGTCCATCTCACTACAGTGGTTCTACAATAACTTTATGAAGCGACGAGAATAGATTCATCAATAGATATCATGATTCGGATCACGTGTCAAACCGCCAAACTGCAAATTTGGCGATCCAAACCGCTGAATCGACTCACTGATTCATAACGCTTCGAAGCTTCATGATGCCGTGTTTTGAAATCGTCATCACTATACAAGTCGTTATTTAGGGTTTTTTTGCGCACAAAAACTATTCCCGTCACTCCATAAAGTTATTGTAGAACCACTGTAGTGAGATGGACTTTGTAACGACATCTTTAGTAGCTTTTAAGGGTCTTGAGAGTGTAAAGTGCATTGTGCCAATGGAGGCCTTTCCGAGCCATCAGATTTCAACTAAAATATCTTCATTTGTGTTATTAAGATGAACGGAGGTCTTACAGGTGTCGAACGACATGAGGGTGAGTAATTAATGACAGAATTTTCATTTTTGGGTGAACTAACCCTTTAAATAGCAAATGCATTCGCGCCATCTGTTCGCCCATGGGTTTGCTGGTCTGAAAACCAGGTGTGTTCAGGCGCATTGTTGGCGCGTTGCTATTTTGAGGAACGACTGCGCCATTGACCAACAAAAACCTGGTCTAAAGTCAATAGCGCAGTATTTTTTATTTTTATTTAAAGGGCGCGTTAGTAATGTGCGCCTATAGGCGGGTGCACAACACACGTACACAGGGGGGAGGAGCGTTACGAACCATTTCTTCTTCACTTGTGAGCCGATCATCACTCTTCACACACACGACGCTCCTCCCCCCTGGACTATTTACATTTTACCGGCTACAACTGAGTTCCCGCGGGACTTCAGCGCGAGACTACAGCTTTCCTTCTAAAACACAATTTCGGTGAGTTTAAACAATGGCTAAGTTGCTAAACGCATCTCGTTGTCATGTAAGGGCCCTGTTCATGTTGAACAGACATTTTAATTGCATTTTGTGTCTGTTAAGAGGCAAAAAGACACTCTTTATGTATATATATGCCCACATAACTGCCGTGTTAGCTGAGTGGGAGCTCTGGGCTGTAACAGCTCCGTGTTGCAAGCACCAATCCGGTTCGTTTTTTTTTTCTATAGACAGTCCTCACAAAGGTATAACGATCAAGATTAACTTAAAAATTCACCGGAGTTCTCCTTTAATATCCGAACTATAACATTTTATTCCAGTACTTATAATTTGAATGATGCTGTGTGGTTAAAAAGATGGTTTGTAAAGCTGTTTCATACACAAACATGACAACTACTGTCTGAAGGTTCGCTGTGATCGTACTTGTCAAATGTTTAATAGACATATAGCCGAATCACTGTAATTTAGGAATATCACGTGGGTGTTTGAATCGAGATTGTGAACTTTTAACGATTAATCGTGCAGCAGAAGTTTATTTTTTTCAGTGCAACTAACTTGATTCCACAGCAAAACCTCCAATATGAAGACGGCTTATAAGAATAAACACATTTAAATGACACACCTTGAGCCAGTCGGCCATGACGATGACAGACGGATCAGTGATGGTGCTGAGCAGTTCTTTAGTGGCGCGTTTCTTCTCTTCCCTGTAGTTTTTCTTTTGCACCTGAACGAACATCAGTCATAATTATTAGTTATTATAATACATAACTATTAAACACAGTGAAACTCTGTATGTCATTGATGAGTGTGGCTGTACCTTGAGTGACTCCTTCTTCGTAAGTTTGTTTCCAGACGCCGATACGTCCTTGTCTGAGCCATTATAGAGCTTGGTTTCCGACTGTGAAACCAACACAGGCGTTAGTAACTTGCACTGCATGCTGTACATCATGATATTTTAAGCTGGCCTAAATGAATGTCATAATTCATTATACATACACGCATATAACTATTAACTAAAACCAAAACCATTTAAAAAAAGCGTTAATTTATTTCATAAACTTTATATCAACATTTCTCAATTTTATTTCGTTTTAAACTGAAGTATTAAAATAACTATCAATAAACTAAAACTCAAAAACTTTATGCACATGACAAAAAAACCCCCAAAACAAATCATGATTCTCCCACGAATCTTTAGGGACTGCAGGTGAAAAATAGCCTTTTGGCTAACTCTGGCATATTGACAGAAATGTTCATTAATATGCACTGTCCCTGTAAACAAATAAATAAATAAAATCTGAATACACAACTAAACAAAATAATTTTATTTTACTAGAGGTTCAGACAACATGTTAATTGCTGCAGTCTATTAAAAAAATATTGAATTAATTATTTTAGCAAAATGATTGATTCAATGACTCACTCATTAAGACTGAATGAATCAGCATTTCTGAACAAATCTCTTGAGTGAATGATTTAATGATAAATATATATTTTGAACATATAAAAATTGTAATTGATACAATCTTTATTTGAAACATCACGTTCATTTCATAAGGTGAATCGTGGTCATTTAAGAATAAAATCACATGGGTGTTTGAATGAAGATCGCAAACGTAATTTATCGTGTAGCACATATAAAAAATAATGTAATTAAAAAACAAAAAATATAACAGTATCTCAATGATACTAAAATAACTGCTACACTATAATATAATATAATTAGTGCTGTCAAATCCAAAAATAAAAGTTTGTGTTTACATAATATGTGTGTGTACGGTGTACAGTTATTATGTATATATAAATAAACACATTTATGTATATATGTAAGACATATTTGCATGTATATGTATATATATAATGTAAATATTTTATATATAAATATACAATATTTTCGTAAATATATACATGCATGTGTGTGTATTTATATATGCATAATTATAAACAGTACACACCAGGGATTGTCACAAGTACCGGTACTTCGGTAACAAGTCGGTACTGAAATTTAAAAAAATGTGACGATACCAGCATTTCTGTATTAGCGAGTATATTCATTACTCGGTACTACAGCACTTAGCCGGCAGCCAGCAGCCAAATCACCCTGTAGCCCAAGACTGGTTTCCCTCTGAAGCTAAGCAGGGCTGAGCCTGGTCAGTACTTGGATGGGAGACCAACTGGGAAAACTAGGTTGCTACTGGTAGAGGTGTTAGTGAGGCCAGTAGGGGGCGCTCACCCTGTGGTCTGTGTGGGTCCTAACACCCCAGTATAGTGATGGGGACACTATACTGAAACAAGCACCGTCCTTCGGATGAGACGTCAAACCGAGATCCTGACTCTCTGTGGTCATTTAAAAATCCCAGGATGTCCATCGATAAAGAGTAGGGGTGTAACCCCGGCATCATGGCCAAATTTGCCCATTGGCCCCTGTCCATCGTGGCCTCCTAATCATCCTCATATATATATATATATATATATATATATATATATATATATATATATATATATATATCTTCACCAATCAGCTGGTGTGTGGTGGGCGTACTGGCGCAATATGGCTGCCGTCGCATCATCCAGGTGGTGCTGCACATTGGTGGTGGATGAGGAGATTCCCCCCCTTCTATATGTAAAGCACTTTGAGTGCCTAGAAAAGCGCTATATAAATGTAACAAATTAGTATTTACTCGCAGCTGCGTTCAGTCGCTTCTGTGTTTATCTAAGCGCAGGGCTCCAGACTCTAGTGTCTGTGAATATTAAACTGCAAAATACTATTTAAATATTAATCCTGCATGTTCTGCGTCTGTGTGTGAATGAACGGCACAGATGCACGGTTTCATTTGCAGCTCGCGCACACATACACACACACACACACACATGCGCGCGCACGCACGCACGCGTGACACTCGCTGTCTTTTTAGCCTCTGCCGTGTCACAATATGAGGACATGAACACATAAACCGTCACTTCATGAGCATTTACCGTTTCATTTGAGAAAACGGTCATATCATGAACACAGACACTCAAAGGTCTTCAAAATGAAAGTTTGTTTAACTTGAAGAAATTAACAGAAATATATTAGGCTACTGTTGTACAGTAGATTTAGCTACGTCTCTATGTAATAATAATAATACCAATAATAATAATTATTATTATAGGCCTGCTTATTTTTCACTTGACCTTTTTAACTAAACAGCATGTAGCCTTTAAATGTTTATATGTATTATTTACTTATAATGATTTTCATGAATAATAAACTCATTGAATTTTTTTTTTTTTTAAATAATAAAAAAACCTTTTGCTGTGGTACCAAAATATGTACCGAGAACCGTAAAATGTTTATGGTATTGGTACCGACTACTGTAATTTTGGTATCATGACATCCCTAGTACACACACACATATATATATGTAAACACACTTTTATTTCGGATGCGATTAATCATGATTAATCGATTTGAAAGCACTAAATATAACATAATATATAAAAGTGGTGACAGGTGGAGTTTCACAAATAAACAGTCCTGTTTCTTGGAAAAATAAAAAGGAAAACCACCTTAAAAAAAAATCCCTTCTGACTGGTAGTGTATTTTTTAAACTAAATAATGCAAAATACAGTTTCATGACTAGTAAGAAGCACTTCAAAGTCTGAACATTTACTCAGTTCACCTGCCAGGTGGGTCTATAGATCTGTCTTTTAATTTCACACCAAAGCCTTTCAAAGCCGATAGGAGACATTTCCTAACGTGAAACCGTGCTTAATTATGCCTTTGAAGGGGTTTGAAAGATATTTGCTAATTCTTCTCGACTGCAACCCGGCTCTGGTGTTTGATGGGATCTGTGACTTGGGATTGCAAATGTATCTATTCATGATCCTGTCTGGATGTGGCGGCACGTCTACGACAGCGCAAACCTGCCCGGCTCTGACGCAACTGAAACGCGGTGAGAGACAGTCTGAGGTTCAGCAGTTATGTGTGGTCATGTAACCGGTCTTATCTGGTTCTGCTTATTTGATCATATTACCGAGTGTTATTTCTGAAGCGCTGCTAATCAATGCACGCCCCCTGCTTTCCTGTCACCTCTGAGATGCTCTTGACGATGTATAATTAATAAATAAGGGCTGGAGATTGCTCGAGGACCAGCCGACCCACATCGATCCGATTCCAGCCCCAGAGGATCATGGGCAGGGAGAATAAATAAGAGCCTGCTAGAGTGTGAGTTTACCTTGCTCTTGGATATGGAGTGTGAGGAGTCTTCTTTCAGAGGCAGGATTTCCTCTTTGCCACGTTCAAAACCTGCAAAAACAAGACACTGCAATTCAACTCGACCAGCTCGGCTGATATTATCCATTTAGATGGGCATACACAAATATATCAAATAGAAATATTAAATACTGAAAGGCTTTGGAACCTCTGTTTCGTGTTTGTTCAGTTTTTTTTCCCCCTTTCTTTCCTTAACCTGTGTAAAATGTGTCACCAAATATATCACAAGTCATGTTATACCATAATAAAATAAATGTTTTATATAATATTAATTTTAAAGATATGTCATATATAAACATGGATTCTCATGGTACGAACACCAGTGAGATTTCCCTTTCGATACCACTGAAAAGTCCCATGATTAACTTGAAATAGATTACGTGTTGCTAATAAACAATAAGAGTTTATATTTTTGTTAAAAGAGACATTTCTCAACGACACTGGTCGAAAAACCTGTGTTGGATAATGTTCATTAAGGTATAAAATCTGATCCCAGACCTGCACTTACTAGTGTTGTAGTACTTGAGACAGGTCTTGGTCTCAAGATCATTTTGTACTCTGTCTTGTCTTGGTCTCAGCCATGTCCACACTAATATGTTTTCATTTGAAAACGTATATTTTTCTCTCCGTTTTGGCCTTCAGCCCACACTGAGACGTCTTAAGTCTTTTGAAAACGCTCTTCAAAGCGGATACATTTGAAAAAAATAAAAAATGTTTAGTCCTTCGGAAGTCTTACTTCGCGCACTCTATATATCACAGTCCTGCAAAGATGACACAAAATTTACTGCAGTTGCTGTCCTGTGGCAAAACATACACACACACACACACACACACACACACACACACACACACACACACACACACACACACACACACACACACACACACACACACACACACACACACACACACACACACACACGTTTGTTTTTGTGAAATGTGAGGACATTCCATAGGCGTAATGGTTTTTATACCGTACAAACCGTATTTTCTACCCCCTTACACTGCCCCTGCCCCTAAACCTACCCATCAAACACACACACACACACACACACACACACACACACACACACACACACACACACACACACACACACACACACACACACACACACACACACACACACACACACACACACACACACACACACACACACACACACACACACACACACACACACACACACACACACACACACACACACACACACACACACACACACACACACACACACACACACACACACACACACACACACAGCCCCTAAACCTACCCCTCACAGGAGACTGTGCAGCAAAACCTCATTCTGTGTGATTTATAAGCATTTTGAAAAGTGAGGACATGGGGAACGTCCTCATATTTCACCCTCTTTTTGTAATACCTATGTCATTATACACATTTGTGTCCTGATATTTCACAATAACATGCCCACACTAACACACACACACACACACACACACACTCTCTCTCTCTCTCTCTCTCTCTCTCTCTCTCTCACACACACACACACACACACACACACACACACACACTCACTCACTAACACACTCACTCACTAACGCACACACACACACACACACACTCTCTCTCTCTCTCTCTCTCTCTCTCTCTCACTCACTCACACACACACACACACACACACACACACACACACACACTCTCTCTCTCTCTCTCTCTCTCTCACACACACACACACACACACACACACACACACACACACACACACACTCACTCACTCACTCACTCACTCACTCACACTCACTAACGCACACGCACACGCACACACACACACACACACACACACACACACACACACACACACACACACACACACACACACACACACACACACACACACACACACACACACACACACACACACACACACACACACACACACACACACACACTCACTCACTCACAGACTCTCTCTCTCTCTCACACACACACACACACACACACACACACACACCAAACATAGACCAAACATATAATGGTGAGAATTCAGGTTGAAATTCACACACACACACACACACACACACACACACACACACACACACACACACACACACACACACACACACACACACACGCTCACTAACACACACACACACACACACACACACACACACACACACACACACACACACACGTTTTATGGGGACTTTACATAGACAACGATATTTACAAACAGCGTTTTTTTAATGATATTAGTTTTAGTTAGCTATAATTTTGATAGTGATGGACTTCTCCCATATCTAAGGCCATGAGGAAAGAACAACACTTCATCATAAGCAAAGAAAAACTAAAACGGTTTCATTAGATAAGGCAGAGGATGATCCGTCAAATGTCACTCTGTCAAGACTAGTTCGTTTCTTAGACATGAATAGCACAACTGTCAATTTAAATATCATCTCTACTTGACGGAGTCATTGTCTTGGCTTTGTTGGCCGGGAGTGGAATAAAAAAAGTTGCCAAGTTAATTCAAGTTGAGATTGAAGACCTCATAAAGAAGCTTAACAAACACAGTTTTCTGTCCTGACATATTTTCCATTGACAGGGGCAGGAAACATTGACACAACCATTTTAAAGAGCCATTTATAATTTAAAGAATAATACAAAAATTTGTATATGTTCCTGCAGAGGATGAGCTATTCTGGTAACCAAGCCCAGAGAACTCGC
Organism: Gobio gobio; assembly: GCF_949357685.1. NCBI lineage: Eukaryota > Metazoa > Chordata > Actinopteri > Cypriniformes > Gobionidae > Gobio > Gobio gobio. Next base: position 5,628,582 of record NC_137101.1, on the reverse strand, counting down.
GGTGGAATGTGCCTATAATAAAACAGAAGAAAATCAACGCCTACTTCATCATTGCAACTTTGGCCCCGCCCACTGGAGTGTTAGTGAGATGACAAGGAGAGAACAGCGATACAGGACGGACTAACATTACCTTTAATATAGTTAATTTTATCAACTTTTCTGAGTACTTTATCATATAGATTATCTCAAAGCAACAACTACAGACAACTTGAGACATTTCAACCGAGTTTAATCACAAAGACACAGCACACAACTCATTCTATAGAGTCACATAAGAGGCTTTAATAAAGGAAACGCGTGCTGTTTACAGACTGAACGTTACCATTTTTAAGCTACTCCAGCATCTGTATCCAAATAAACAGAGAGCAAAGATGCACTCCTGATGTTTTCGGACCAACCAGACCGCGAGAGATGTAAATGGCGACCCATCGATCGGGGTAAACGGGTCTATTGTCTCTATTGTCTCCACCCGGGCCAAGCATTGTCTTCCTCTCAGAAAACACGCCACTCCAAGAGCTCATCAACATGTTAATCATACGCAGAAAAATCCACACGTCCTCAACCTGATGAAGAGAGCATCAGCATAACTCGTCTATTAGCATATTAGTTACCTACTCGGCTACCGCATAAATCTGCATTAACCATGCTTTTCATTTAACAACCGGCTCAGTTTTACTTCACAATCTGACTGGAACGGACATCACTTCCTGATCATGTTCCCATGCCATCTTTTCCTGTCTTCTCTCAGCTATCCTATTGATTAAAGAGGGCAGAAGAAACATTGTGAATAATGGAGGTCTAAAGACGAGCAGCCCTCAGATCAGATGTAATAGTTCGTCGTGTTCTCAATATGCTGATGGGACAGCTGGGAAATTAAGTATTGAACATGACATGTGATGCATGAGATTAGCTGCACGCACGCGCACGCGCACACACACACACACACACACACACACACACACACACACACACACACACACACACACACACACACACACACACACAGACAGACACATTCTCTCTCTCTCTCTCTCTCTCTCTCTGATATCTAGTCTGTGACCTCAAGTCTGTCCTTAAAAAACATCAACAATAAGCACAAGTGACCTTAAAATCAGCTATCAGTTTAGATAAAACTCATAATCCATTTTAAAAAAGCAGAAAATGCACCAAATAAGAGAGCGACCAAAATAGTTTTTAAATGGGTCATGAACTGAGGAATCAGCTTTTGACATTTAAGAGGTCATCATACTATAAGAATATCCTGTAAGTTTCAGGACTGAAAACGTCCTTGTTAGTCCAAAAACAGCTTTTCTGGTAAATGGACTGCATTTCTATAGCGCTTTCAACAGACCCAGGGCCATCCAAAGCGCTGTACATATTGCCTCACATTCACCCATTCATACACCAAAGGCGGTGTCAGCCATGCAAGGCGGCATCCAGCTCGTCGGGAGCAGCTGGGGTTAGGTGTCTTGCTCATGGACACCCAGACACTTGGTCAGATGGACCTTCCGGTTTGTAGACAACCTACATGATCCACTGAACCACTGCCGCCCCAGAGAACATCCCAGAAACAAGCACAGAGAACATCTCGTGGTGAAATGTGGTGAAAAACCGACTCTACAGAAGAAAATCAACGCCTACTTCATCATTGCAACTTTGGCCCCGCCCACTGGTGTGTTAGTGAGATGACGAGGAGAGAACAGCGATACAGGACGGACTAGCATTACCTTCCAAAGGATCCCAATGCTAGGAATGTGATTCTTTTATTTTATTTTCAACAATGTGAATGTCTCAGTCGAGCATTATTTATTTGTATTCGGTACATTTCGGCGCAGGCTTTGCAAACAGACTTTTTACGATATGAACTCGATTAATGCCACAACATGTTAGTAGCCGTGTTCATTCTAATGGCTGATCTGTGACCAGTGATTTCTGATGAGTAATGATTCATGTTGTTGTGAACTTCTGTTGTTTCTTGAAGTAGAGACCAGGAGACGTCGGGATCAAGACAGAAGTGATTCTTTTAATGAGAACTCGCTGTGCTGCAGGTCGTCCGAAAACAGTCTGATTTAAACAGCATACCTTATAGGTTATATACATTCCAAAGGGGGAGAGATTATACAGCAGGGGAGGAGACACTCTAAGCAATACAATGCAAATGTTGTATAGGTAAAAAGGACACACCCTACATTCCTGTCTCATCAGCCGTAATTCAATCAGCATAACAGTGCCATTCAAATGCATAGATGCTAATCCAATCACTCAGGCAGTATTGCTCTAAACTTGTCATGGTAAATAGTCAGGAAATGCATAGAGACAAAAGACTTAATGTCTCAACCACTTACACAGCCTGACGTAATCTCCTTAGAATTTCCTCAAGTTTACTTCAAAATGTAAAACACAAATATAGATAATGTTTTCAGTTATAATCGATTACATTGGAACCTAGATATAGCAATGTATAAATTTGTAATCTTACATTGCAGCACAGAGAGTTCTCATTAAAAGAATCACTTCTGTCTTGATCCCGACGTCTCCTGGTCTCTACTTCAAGAAACAACGGAAATTCACAACAATGTACAGTCAGATGTTCTTTGTCTATGTGTCAGTAAAGCAAACCAGTGACTAAACGCTCAACTTATTCTCACAACTTATACACAACGAATCTCTTATTTACATTGTGTTTGCGCGGTTAGTTATGATGAAAGCATTCGTTAGTGTGCAGAAATCGAGTTTCAAAGACGAAATCACTGCATTCATGAGCTCAACATGTGTGTGATCGGCTACAATGATCATCACTGCAAGCTTTCATGCCAAGATCTGAATGTAATGCTATTGATCTAAATATACTAACGCTATAATAAAGTTTTCACGATCAGTTAACCTTGAGAGCTGTAATAGTAAAAACGTGCTAAAAGTTTTCTCGAGAGTTCCACATGTAATGCTTAGACATTTCATATGCTGGATGTTAGCCAATCACTGAATTCTCACAGCAGCCAATCACAGCAGTGGGCGTTTACACTGAAGTCTCCCAGCAGACACGCCCCTTCAAAAAGAGCTTTCAAATCAGAGGCTAAAATCAATCAATTATGACCATTTTTGATGTAAACATCATGCTAACATTATAAGTGCACCACAGGAAACATTATAAAACAATAAAACCGTTCTAGAACTGAATAATAATTATTTTTTCTTTCTGACACAATGCAAAAATCATAAGACTTAACAACTTGCATGATCAATATTTAATAAAAATGACAGCAATAATAATAATTCTAAAACATTTTGTAGTCTAATGAAATTTACTTATTATTGTAATATTTTTTTTAATAACAACAAAAACAATAATACTGACAACTCACTGCATGATGAGTTTGTCTCATATTTATATCATATGATATAGTTAAGCAATATCACACGAGTGCTGTTATTCTCCGAGAATAGTTCAATAAATAAGAAGTTATTATTGTGTTATATTTTAGACACAATACTGTCTTTTATTGCTCAATTTTGCCAATTAAAATATTACCTACACGCATAACTGTAGTGATTCACAGCGGTGTTTAATTTCTGAATGAATCTGCGTTTTGAGCGAATCAATCGGGTGAACCAATGATTCAATGGCCTATTCATAAAGAGAGCCGTTTACTTCATTCCTGAATGAATCAGCTGTTTAACCGAATCGAATGAAAGTATCTTTTGCGCACAAAATCCTCCAACATCATCCTGTTAGTCATCCCATCTTACTATCTCCATGTGATCAGGGAAATCTGATGTACTGTAATGTAACAACCAACTCCCTTCAGAATGCGTTATTCATTTCATCAATTCATCACGCCTTTTTGAATATTAAACAGGGATTGCAGAAAGCATTTTAACATTCCCAGAGCCTCAGTTCAACTGTAAATGTTGTCTGTGATAACACATTTACCGCTAGGAACACAGCAACATGACAGCTCACTCCACGAGGAGGGAGAAGAGACATCTGTTTGTGTTTTTTTGTTTAATAAGCCATGACGCTGTGCGAGTAATAATCCACACATAAAGCAGGAGCTCACAGACAGCTCTGATCATTAGCCAGAGCCCGAGAGAGAGAGAGAGAGGGAGCGAGCTTGGACTGGATATACATAGAAAATACATTTAAAAACCACTGATAGACTCATCATCTCAGAGTCAGACAGCACTGCAGGTTCACCTGCTTATCAAACATTCAACACACGAGCCTACAGACAAGACAGACAGACATGCAGAGTCCAGGCAAGACAAAAAACTGCACAACATCACTGCAAGACACAGAAACAAAAAACACAGTCTCTGCTGTCTCTTATATACACAAAAATTAACCCCAAAACGAAGCTTGAACCCTGAAGGAGTTTATTTTGTGATACATGTATGATCGTTTAACCCTTTATGGTACAAAGTTGCCATATGGCAATAATTAATTTCTACTCATCTCCCTTGTTATTCAGAAAAAACTAATGGGAATTAAAAGGGCAGGCCTTAAGCTAGCCAATGATGTGCTGTTTTTAGGTCAAATGACATTTGAATGTCACTCCTAAACGCTCTTTCCCACTTCACCCTCACAAGGAAGACTCCAGAAATTGCTCTATTAACCTCATTTCTAAACATCTCTTCTCAAGTGGGATTTTTTTGCAGCATAATTGGGAAGTAAATTAGACATTTTTTATTCATAAATCAACTTTGTCTAACATAGTTTTACTGTAAAGTGAGAGAATATCAATATTTCCATATGGCAACGCTGTACCACAGTGGAATTGCAGTAATGTGATAGTAGCATCAATAATATGATTGCACTTATTTATTTATTTGAAGTGTTTATTGTAGTATAGTTGTATTTATGTATATATAACAAAATAACTTACTACTAAATAACTTACAGCAATGTTTTACGGAAATGGCAATAGGAAGAGCTCCATGTGATGAGAGTGAGGATGAATTAGCCACTTTGAAGTAAAAATGTAAGGGATCTACTTATTTTTTGGTTTGCATGAGTTTCAAGTATATAAATCTATCATTTAAAAAGAAAAGAAAAGAAAATCATAATTTTATAGAAAAACGTCTTTTTTGACCATTTTCCTGTGCGGTACAGTTGCCATATAGCGACGTTTCCCTAAGTACCCCTTCAAAAATATATATTTTATTTTTATAAATCTGTTTTGATTTGTATGATTCATGTAATAAAAGAACTTATTTGAAAAAATATTTCATGGTTAGAACATACCATGCATTAAAAAGGCCCTTATGTTTTTTAACATGTTCATCTTTCTTTAGTATTTTTTTTTACAGTCTATGGTTTTTACTAATCAGATCTGATTTATCAAAACAATTCCATTTACACTTGGTCACAAAAATGTGTCTCTGACTCTCGAAAAACCGGATATAAATCCGATCTTCAAAAGCCATGCTATATGCAGATTTAATGGAGTTCACGTCACCAAAAAACAACAGATATGAGCTGCATTTTATTAACTATCAGCTAATGAAAAAAATCAACGACCGCAATTGGAGAGAGCGCGGCAACAGCACTGGTTAGATCATTTAGTTTCTTTACTTTTAAAGGTGTCATGAACTGGCTTTTTACATTTTTTTATACTGTTGTCTGAGGTCTACTTGTGACGTTTGCGTGTTTTTTACATTCAAAAACATCATAATGAATAAGTAATAGGCTATTTTCTGCCATGGTTTTGAGGCTCTCTCAAGGCACGGCCGGTTTTGATGGGCGAGCCGCCCTGAAGACTTGGAAGTAAACGCCCACGGCTAGGATTGGATAAGCTTTGCATATTTAATGAGCTTCGGCTCCCACATGAGTATGCGTAAGGCATTGTTTTGAAAGTGTGTGACAAACGGCAACCGGAACAAACACAATGATTTATCCATCATCCACCTGCAATTAATATGAATGTTATTTTATATTACTTGGCCCGCTCGATCGGTGGATATACGCGCGCGCCAACGTTGCAGACAGCATGATCAAAACTTCCGTATTTTTTCCGATTCCGATTTTGTATTTTTCCTTCAAACATCAAGTGAAGAGAGTGAACAACGCACATCAAGAAAGGAATGTTATTTCACTATTTATGATGTGTATTGGTAGCCCGTCTGGAAAACACATAGCCCCCGGACGTTGGGCTGCCCTGTGACAGTGGTAAGTTATGTTTAGTTAGACATGTACACAGTGTAACTGCATTTGATCTGTAACAATGCAATACTATCACATATAAAACATTTTTACTCACATTAGTGATTAGCTTCATGCATTCATGTAATCTCATCCTGTCTGCAAATCCAGTCTCTTGTTTACAAACGAATCCGTGGTTAAATTAACATACGTGCAATGTCTTCTCCGCGCGAGCTGGAACTTCATTAAAAATAAAATGTAACCACTCATTCCTAATATTATAATCCGAAGGAAGCTTATGCAGGGGCTGTGTTCTTCCACAACCAGGCACAGCGCAATGTGTAACTCTCTTCGGCATGTTTATTGCTCGGTAGTGCGATCTGTTTAGCTCCACGAGACGGTGGGCGGGGCTACAGAAGCAGGCGTACATATTTATCTGTAGAGGCGACGTTTTTGCATCCTATTACGTCAGTGGTCGACATATTCAGAGAGCTCTCGTTTTCTGGGCCTGGTGTCAATAAAAGCTTTTCTTTGACTAACAAGGAAGTTTTCAGCTCTGAAACTTACAGGATATTCTTATATCACGATGAACTTTTATATACCAAAGGCTCAAAGGAAAGTTGATTTCTCAGTTCATCACCCCTTTAATGAAGATGATTGTGTGTTGAGCGTCTGTGACTTATTTGCGGTAGTTTGTGCATTGGCTTGACGAAGAGTTACTCAACTGCTTAGCTGTGGCGATGCGTGCTGCAGTAGCGCTGTCATATCGGGCTATAACATGTCATTATAACCTATAACACGCTCTCACACGTTAATTTTGTAGCTTTGTTGGGAGGAGCAAAATTTACACATGTGGTTTCAACAACCAGATGCATTTAGACCTGTTCAGTTTCATCTGGAATGCAGCCCAGACCACCTCCTGAAGTGGTTTGAGTAATCAGATTTAAATCAGCCTGCGTTTCAGAGGGCATTTACACCTGGTCTTTTCATGATCGGATAGCTATCCAATCAGAGAAAATGCATGAAGTGTCCAGGTGTAAACAGGCCCACTGTTTCTGAACTCCCTGAAACGCGTCCCCATTGTAGTCTTGAGTTTTCTTCCGGGAATGAACACGTCACAATATTCCACATTGAAATAATCCCCGCCCAAAAGCATAGACAGAATGAAGGGGCGGAGCCTGAGTTAGTTAGTAGTGTGTCGAAACTCCTATACACACTCAAAGCTCTTGACCAAATCACAACACACTGGTCCAGCCGACCAAGATCAGAAGGAGGGGCTTCATAAAGACAGGAATTAAAGAGAGCGTTACTGACAGACTGGGAAGAGAGGAGCTGCAACCATATATATATATTAGTGGTGGGCATAGATCATTTTTTTTAATCTAGATTAATCTCACTGTAATCTTGGAATTAATCTAGATTAAAATGGCTCATTTGAATTCTGTGAAGGCATTCAGAATATGTGTACTCGTAAGTGATCGCTGTCTTTTTGTAGTTTGAATAATAAATAACTTCTGTCCCTTTCAGACCTGACGCAGGCATGGATCCCAAACACTGTTCCTGTGAGCTGGTTAAGATTGTGTTTACGTTAAAACTCACCAAGATGGGCATTGAGACATTTTTGAGTGTATTTGACAATTAATAAGCTGGAAAAAGGAGCTCATTTTTGCACTTGTATGTCAGAGGCGGCTTTATTATGGTATGTGCGCGCTTCAGATGCAAGCGCGAAATCTGCGGGAATTAGTAGAATTAACTTTATGTGCAACCTCGCGCGAAATTCAGACCGGTCACACCAATACTAACACGCGGTCATGAGGAAAAATCCAGCAGAACACGCGTTCGCAATGTTCAGAGGGTTAAACGGACTGAATGAGAGGCGAGTGCGTGTCAACTCGCTGTCGGTCGGAGAGGAGAGCGCCGCTGGTATCGATACTGTAGAAAATGAGTATTGTATCGTTTCAGATATTTCAGTATCGATACATAGCGAAATATTGATATTTTTGACAACACTAGTAGGCATACACACAGGTTCGTTCTCGCGCCCCTACAGTGCAATTCGGCTAGGTATATATCCGCACTAAAATATCAAGGTGAAAGTCATCATAGCTAGCGTAGTATAGACCCAGCTCCCAACCCAACTTTGAGAATAGATTAATGGCGATATTTTTTTTATCGCCCGATAAGAGTCTCACGTTAACGTCGATAACGGCCCACCACTAATATATATATATATATATACATACACATAGATGCCTCTGTTCCTATGGGCCGCTTTAAATGTCAGCGGTTTTACAACCGGAGGCTGTGCAATGTTGTGGCATATTAAAAAACGTATTGATATTTATTGAGACTGATGACAGCATCGGAAACGGTTGAATGTGGATTCTACATATACCTATCTATGCCAGCAAACCATGTTAAAGCTACACTGTGTAACTTTTTTAGTTTATTCTTAGCTAAAAACACTTAGTTCTTTCAAAAATATAGGTGCTCATTAATGTATATTTACTTCTTTCAAGTAATAAAGTATTCTCGTAAGTTTATAATATGCCATTGAAAATACATACGGGTGAGGGTTCGAATGCGGGTCGCCATGTTGCCCCTCCATCTTGAAAGTACATTAGCCGAAGAGGGACATACCCGTGGATTCAAGCTTCGCCTTTCGCGTTTTAACACTCGATGGCACCGTGTCGAATGTGGACGAGGTCGAACTGGAAGCCATGTTAATCTTGGACTAAATCGGCCACCGTAGGAGTTAAAACGAAATCGGAATTGAGAGGAAGAGAAACTAATATTCACTGGATGGTCATATAACTTTTAACCGCTAGATGGGGAAAAATATCACACAGTGTAGCTTTAAATGTAAAAAAAAAGAAGGTGTTTTTGAACATGCAAGCTTGAATCTATTCTACCAGATCCCAAAAACAAAATCAAGATGTTGATGTAAAAGGGCATATGGCCCTAATAAACATAGTGCATTAATGGTCTACTTGTGTATTTGTGTTTCTCTGCAGTGAGACAGTGACGCGTCCGATATTTCCACACTCCTGCAGCGTCCTTGACTACGGCAAACCAGCAGCGGAGGGTGTAATTCCACCCCGGTCGCCCTCATGGAGACTTAGGCCAAATGAAGGGCAGAGAGCATCGTCTAGAAACAGAGACAAGCTATTCCGTATGACACTTAATACGAGCAACCATACATCAGTTTAATAAAGTATAACGCAACAACGATCCTGCAGCATAAAGACAAATGGAGAGTTATTGCGAGTCATCCGGTCAGCACACAGGTGTCAAGACGGGGAGACGCACCTGTGTTTTTGTGCACGCCATCTATTAATAATCACACATCTGTGCTAATCTGCCGACTCATACAGTAAAGTGCAGATGATCCTCGCAGCGAGACTCACTTGTCTCGTTCGGAGCGGCGGGGTGAAAAATGCATCTGCGAGGTGATAAAGCTCAACTTGTTCCGGAAGTAAAATATAGCATTCAAAATAATAACCTTAAAAGACAATCAAGCGTTTGCTTCTGTCCACTTCATTTACCGTCATTAAAAAGCTGTTTGTTATCAGGGCAAGGTCAATGTACTGGACATGAAATCAAAATAGTTTGTTGCAAAAAATGCATGTTATTCGAATTTAAAAAAAATGTCATTAACATATAATCACTTAAACAACTTTCCTTGTCAGCTGATGTCTCCAAGGACACTTTTCACCATCCAATCAAATCCCAACGGATAAAAATAAAGCCCTGAGTTTGAAAACATTACTAAAGTAAAATGATTTGCAGACACCTTTTAGCATAAATGTAGCTGGTGTGGCATAAGACACATTAAAAAAAATAAGTGCATATAAAATTTTCATCCATTTGGGATTACAGTTTTAAATAATAAACATAATGTGATGCATATTTGTCAGTCATACATAAATGAAACGGGTACGGTTTTTGTGCATAAAAGCCATGGCGTAATTTATTAACTTTTTCCATATATTTTATTATCAAAATGCTAATTTATTTAAATTGCTTAGAATCCGCATAAATCTATTATTAATAAATCTTAATCTAGGCCTTATTATTTTGCGCGCAATAGTGATGATTTTTACACAATAAAAACACAGACAAATTCCATCATAAATCGTTTTGGGATGAGAAGTTCATTCATTCTGCAAATATGTTTTCCTTCGAAAGAAATGTCAGGGCTCGACATTAACGCTTGTCCGCTTGTCCGGGACAAGTGGATTTTTTTAAGGGGCAAATGAAAGAGAATTTTACTTGCCTGACCGGACAAGTATCCTGATAAAACATCATTAACAAAAAATAACTAGGGAACCACCAAAATGCAATAATGATTCTGCATTCATTAGTGTAAGTGGCGATCGATACTGGAAAATTAATATATTATGTATAACGAACTTGCGCTGTTGACGCTCGCGCAGCCTCTCGAGGAGAAATCGAAACAAATGTAACATTATTTAATGCATTTGTAATTTTTCAGTGTAAATTATTTAATCTGATTGGTAACAGACTATAGTGTCGTCTTCTAATTTAATGATAAAATTTAAGAATATAAAAGGAAAGCTGAAGCATAGCCTATATTTAATAAGATTAGGGGAAAATGCTCTTAATAAAAGGTAAAAATATCACAAATATACAGATTTAAATATGTCAAAGCTGATTGAACACTGGTGAGAATATTGCTTCAGAATAAAATGTATTTACAACACACAAAAAAAAATAGAATTTTTTACTCGAAGGACAAGCACGTGAACAAGCTTAATGTCGAGCCCTGAATGTGATTCATTTCTGAACGGGCCAGTTTAGCTATGCTTATGGATAAAATTAATAAGAAAATGAATACACAAAAAAATACTCCACCGCTGAGCTCTTCATCTTTATCCACTATAATGACACATCAAGCCAGATTTGAGTGATTCACTAAATCAAAGCCATTACCCTTTGAGCAAACTCTGCTGGTTTTCACACAGGTGAACGTGACCCGCAGACAAGATTTGCACAAATGCAATACACTCTGGGTCCATTAGCTAATCTCTGCTCAATGGACTCCATTAAAATGCTAAATAAAGGCTAACGATAATGAAAATGCCGGGTAAGCGTACAGATGTGAGTATTAAAATATAAAAGCACCATCTCTGAAGCGTACTAAACGAAGACTGGCATCTGGCAGCATCGGGTACATCCAGAGCAAATAAGAGCATTTAATGCATCCCTCTCTTCTTAAAGTCATAATCATGAGGGATAAATGGAGCGGAGGCCGCACTGACACGAGTCAAACTCACTATGAGAGCTGAAATTACTCAGAAACATCTGCGTCCTGCTGAACAGCTCGATCTACTGACCTTGAGTAGACGACAAAGCAAAAACAATACTTATTTATGCAATTCCAACCCTAATGCAAACCATCAAAATGAGGTTTCTGAGAACCAAAACACTGGAACCGAATCATTTGGTTCTTGGGCATTCATCTTCAGTCAATGTAGACAGAATGCATCAGTAAAATACTATAAATAAAGAAATTTATCAGATTCAAAATCGCATTTATCCATCAAATTTATCAGCGAGTTGGACAAGTTCTTCACTGAAACTGGAAATAAACAAAACCTTTACAGAGTCAAATTACTTAATTGTGAGAATTAAATACAATTTAGGATAAATGATTCCCTAACTATTAAAATAATAGAAATGTTTATATATATACACATACACACGCAAAACAAAATAGTGCTGTCCAATCGATTAATCACATCTAACATAAAAGTTTGTTTACATAATGTATGTGTATGTAACTGTGTATATATATTTTATTATATTTATATGGGTATATATAATGTATATACACATGCACATATTATACATACATATACATATATATATATATTATTATCTTTATATATATTATATACATGTCTCTGTGTGTGTGTGTGTGTATACATTATATATACCCATCAAATATATATAAATATAATAACGTATATACACAAACACACGCGTGCACATACACACAGACACACACGTGCACACGTGCGCGCACACACACACGTATATAATAGATATAAAGATAATAAAATATATACACACATGTAAATACAAACTTTTATGTTAGATACACACACAAACGCGCGCGCACACGCGCACACACACACGGATGCATGCACACACACACACACTCAAACATGCACAGAGACATGTATATAATAGTTATAAAGATATAATATATATACACATATATGTAAATACAAACTTTTATGTTAGATGTTAGATACACACACACACACACACACGCACAAACAAACATGCACAGAGACATGTATATAATAGATATAAAGATAATAAAATATATACACACATTATGTAAATACAAACTTTTATGTTAGATACACACACACGCACTCGCGCACACACACACACACACACACACACACACACACACACACACACACACACACACACACACACACACACACACACACACACACACATGCACGGATGCACACACGCACAGAGACATGTATATAATAGATATAAAGTTAATAATATATATACACACATATGTAAATACAAACTTTTATGTTAGATGTTAGACACACACACACACACACCCACACAAATTCAATTTTAGTAAATTATTTTTAGTTTAAATTATTCACTTTATTATTATTTTAATAATTAAAAAATAATTTATTCTAATTTACTCAATATATTAGTAAAAGAAAAAATGTGTGACATTTTTGTTTGGTATATTGTTGAGTGCATAGTTTGGATAAATTCTTCTTTAATGATTAAAATAAGAGTAAAGACGTTAAGTGGAACCCAAATGGTTACGACTCCCTAGTACTGACAACTGAAAAATGTGCGTTAAATAGCAGGAAGTGCCATTGAAGGTTGAAGGAGACATGGTGCGTCACACACTCGACAGATAGAGATGCAATGAGTAACAGATGCTAATGTGCTGTCAGTTAATATATGCACTTTAGTTTGGAGGGCAGTCAAGAGTCAGACGCACACACTCACAGGCGACAGAATCAAGTGGCCAAAACTGTAAAACTTAATAGACTGCGGCTACACTCATCGTTCACACTGTAACCCATCCTGGCACAGAAGCGGAGGAACGTGATCACAACTGCCTGCCAAACAAATCAAACATGCAAAAGTTTCCTGATTCCCACCAGGCTGTTGAGATGGACCCACCTGGCAAGCAGACGGAGAGCTCGTTGTACCCCCCGAACGAGGCGTTGCGTATGAGTTTGCGTCCGTCAGGATGGGGCGGGCGGCCCGAGATGGTTCCTCCACAGGTGGAGAACCGGCGGCGGCCCAGAATGCCTTCTTGCTTCATCATGAGGGCGGGTGTGGGGCGGCCTCACCCTGAGGAGGACGAGGCTGAGGCGCTGCTGCGGTCACCACAAACACACCAACACACGCGCAGACATACTCCACTGCTGCTAGTACTACAGCTGACCAACTGCGCTCTGAAAACACACAGGCTCTCTCACTGTTACTCACTGCAGCCCGCCCTCCCTCCCTCCCTCTCTCTCTCCTTCCCTCCCTCCCTCTCGCTCTAGAGCGTCTGTGTGTGAGAGTGAGAGAGAGAAAGAGCGCCGGCTCAGATTCTTGGACGGCACTGACAATCAGTGGAGAAAAAAGCTTAGAGCCGTTACGTCACTAGACACCTGTACCTCTTTTCAGTTTCATGACCTGACTGCATGATATATGTGGTGGATCTGACGGATGGATGGATGGATGGATACAGAGATGGATGAATGGATGGATACAGAGATGGATGGATGATGGATACAGAGATGGATGGATGATGGAGTGGGTGATGGATACAGAGATGGATGAATGGATGGATACAGAGATGGATGAATGGATGGATACAGGGATGGATGGATGATGGAGTGGATGATGGATACAGAGATGGATGGATGGATGGATACAGAGATGGATGAATGGATACAGAGATGGATGGATGATGGATACAGAGATGGATGGATGATGGAGTGGATGATGGATACAGAGATGGATGGATGATGGAGTGGATGATGGATACAGAGATGGATGGATGATGGAGTGGATGATGGATACAGAGATGGATGGGTGGATGATGGATACAGAGATGGATGGATGGATGATGGATATAGAGATGGATGGATGATGGAGTGGGTGATGGATACAGAGATGGATGGGTGGATGATGGATACAGAGATGGATGGATGATGGATACAGAGATGGATGGGTGGATGATGGATACAGAGATGGATGGATGATGGATACAGAGATGGATGGATGATGGAGTGGATGATGGATACAGAGATGGATGGATGATGGAGTGGATGATGGATACAGAGATGGATGGATGATGGAGTGGATGATGGATACAGAGATGGATGGGTGGATGATGGATACAGAGATGGATGGGTGGATGATGGATACAGAGATGGATGGATGGATGAGGGATATAGAGATGGATGGATGATGGAGTGGGTGATGGATACAGAGATGGATGGATGATGGATACAGAGATGGATGGGTGGATGATGGATACAGATATGGATGGATGATGGATACAGAGATGGATGGATGGATGATGGATACAGAGATGGATGGATGATGGAGTGGATGATGGATACAGAGATGGATGGGTGGATGATGGATACAGAGATGGATGGATGATGGAGTGGGTGATGGATACAGAGATGGATGGGTGGATGATGGATACAGAGATGGATGGATGATGGAGTGGATGATGGATACAGAGATGGATGGATGATGGAGTGGATGATGGATACAGAGATGGATGGATGATGGAGTGGATGATGGATACAGAGATGGATGGATGATGGAGTGGGTGATGGATACAGAGATGGATGGATGATGGAGTGGATGATGGATACAGAGATGGATGGATGATGGAGTGGGTGATGGATACAGAGATGGATGGGTGGATGATGGATACAGAGATGGATGGATGATGGAGTGGATGATGGATACAGAGATGGATGGGTGGATGATGGATACAGAGATGGATGGATGATGGAGTGGATGATGGATACAGAGATGGATGTATGGATGGATACAGAGATGGGTGGATAAATACATACTTTTTTTAAATTCTCAGTATTGTCAATGGTACCATGATATTTGAATTAAATCAGCATAAATGAGATATTATAGGACGCTCATAAATACCTTTCCATTTAAATAATATATATTCACATTATAGTATTAAAGGTCCCATGGCATGGCATTTTTCTATTATTTTATAGTGTTTCCTGAGGTGTACTTATATTGTTAGTATGATTTTTACATCATTAAATGTCATAATTTAGAAATAAAAGCCATTTTGTCTATACTGCTGTTTGCCCTGTGGCTGACTGCCCTGTTTCAAGAGGCGTGTCTGCTGTGAGACTTCAGTAAAAACGCCCACTGTTGTGATTGGCTGACATCTTTGCATTTGAAATGAGCGGAGGGGGCGTGGTTTAACGAGGTCTACGACGCACGAGCTGCTGCCAGAGAGACGGATGGACCTGAGTTCACTTCTCATCAGTTCTAAGTATGTCTCAGTTCAGGGTGAACTGTTGTAGTTACTAGAATATACTTCAGGTTATTCGTTTATTTCTAGTCGGAGGGGCTGTCACTCATGTCAGAAAGTTAGTAACTTTAGTAAATTATGGATCAGCGCTGACTCGAGACGCGAAACGTTTAGAACGATTCAGTCCGATTTGGTGAACTGGTTCGATTCACTAAAAAGAACCAATTCAAAAGAATGATTCGTTCGCGAACCGGACATCACGGAGACGGAGCGACTGCTAACAAAGTTATTTATAGTAACTACTGAGTTATGAGAGCGCTGTCAGTCAGCGCGAGTTTATTGTGTTTGTATCTGAGAGTTCTGAATAAACACGAGTCCCAGTCACGCCGAATCCGTCTTCATCATTATTCTACCAACTTTGTATCACATGCAATGTACCATTACAGCTGTCGAGATGAACGAGTTAGTAAGTTTGATTAAAGCATTATTTCTAGATATGTTCCAATCATATGAAAAGCGTCAGTGACGCGCATTGAGTAACTTACACAGCGGCAAACAAAGACAACAGCAGTAATCGAATGTAATCCAGTTTATTGTGGGGAAAGCTGGCTAGCCTAGCCGGATACCCTCACGCTTACCCCCCTTCTGCTTAATCTCACGCTGCGTTTGGTGCCTCCGCTGTGGGCCAGATGCAGTACTGGGCAGTGATGCGCGGGTTGATCCAAAATGAGCGGGTGCCCGCGGCCACCCGCGGTTACCCGCGGTTACGAGTCATCCAAAAATATTTTTAATGATATTCGGGTCACGGTCGGTCGGATCGTCAATAAATCCTTATTTACATTTTGAATGTTGAGCGTTATTAACTTTTGAATAAATGCTGACGCGGGACAAAATGCCCGATTTCCCAAAACGTTGAACTGAGCAATGCCATTGTACCATTTTAATAGGCTACTTTTAAACGCATTTAAAGTCAGTTTTATGTATTTTCTGAGAGGGGGCGGGATTTTTGTTGGGAAAGTCGGGGGAGAGACGCACACTTCGATTAGACTGGATAAACACATGCAGCATCTTAATTGTTAAGAAAATTAAACGAAATAAATGAATAAATCAAGCCTGTATTACATAACACTAGGCTATATCATACAGCATTCAGAAAAATAACAGTTTGCGCTCCTAAGGGCTTTCACACTTTTCCAAATGTTTTCCAAATGTGGGCTGATGAATTCTTCAAGCCGGGTCGAAACATAAACATCGCGTTCATCAATAATATGCATCTGGAGCTGAAATGGAAAATGATGGGCCGCCTCAAGAGCTGCCTGCTCTCGCTGCTGCACCTCTGAGCACACCACGCCAGGGCCTGAAACATTTTCTCAATGGCCCAATGAGCTACGATGAGCATTTACTACTTTTAAAAAATGCGGGTCAGGAAGCGGGTCGGGTACAATATTTTCTTCTTTTTTTTTTGCGGTCCGAGTTGCGGGCGGGTTAGTTGAAAACGTCGGTCGGGTGCGGGTTGTTTATACATTGACCCGCGCATCACTGGTACTGGGGGTCGGGGATGTTGAAGGCCGAGCTTCGGCGTGCGTGAGGTTTATCTCTAAAGATGTGGCTCTGCCGATGTTAAGCAGAAACTCCCGACTGTATGCACATTTAAGAACAGATAGACGCGACAAGGACGTACAAAAACACTGACTCACAAGATAGAAAACACCGTTCTGTCGGGAGAGAGAGAAGCCGCAGTGTGTGCACGAATAATAAATAATTAGCTACACATAAGAAATCACTGATCACAGATCAGAAGGAACTGAAAAAAGACTTCTGTTTTCATTTGTACATCCAAACACTGAGAAACTGCCAGTGTTCACTCGTTCACAACCCATGATCTCTCGAGCGTTTGTATGGGCGTGCCAGATTCTCTGGGCGGAGGAAAGGGAGGAAACCGTTCCTGCTTGGACGTCAAACCAGGAGAATTCAGGATTGGCTAGTCTGGCCTGTCATTTTCTCAAAGGCAGAGAAAGACAGCCAGAACTCGGGTTTACACCGATCAACATTTATTTCCACTTGGGGACAATATTCAGGCTAGGGGAACTCATATTAATGTTGAAATACCTCATAAAATGAAAATGTCATGCCATGGGACCTTTAAGGTTAAGAATGAGATTTGTATGCATTATGGAAGTGAAAATTGTGCTTGTGCTTAAATGTCATGAAAATAATGTCAGACAGTGTGTGTGTGTGTGTGTGTGTGTGTGTGTGTGTGTGTGTGTGTGTGTGTGTGTGTGTGTGTGTGTGTGTGTGTGTGTGTGTGTGCAAAAAAAAATTTGAAATATGACTTAAAACATATTAACATGCATGTGTCAGATTGACTTTATGGCTGTTTGTGAATCATGTTTCTATATTTTCAGTCAGATCTGATTTTCTCTTTCTCCGTCTCTCTTTCTGAGGTACTGCAGATCGTTCAGAGAGAATGATTTATGAAGGATACCGTAGCAGAATATCTAAAACACACACACACACACACACACACACACACACACACACACACACACACACACACACACACACACACACACACACACACACACACACACACACACACACACACACACACACACACACACACACACACACACACACACACACACACACACACACACACACACACACACACACGCCTCCTTCTCAAACCGTCTCTGCCGACAGTGCTGGTGAAAACAGAATCAAGCCATCGGCCATCAGGCACACACACATCCACCCTGATCACACTCTGAACTAGGGCTGTAACGATTTGACCAAAAATAAAAACCTCGATTACGATTAATAAACATTTATTTGGCTTTTTTTTTTGCTTTCCATGTTTTGCCCTCATAAGGTTTTTGAGTAAGTTCCTGATAAGGTTTTTACTGTGAATATTTTCTACTATTAAAAGGTGGATTTTTTTTTTCTAATGAAAAAGTGCATTTCTTTGTGATTTTTAAATACTTGAAGGAAACGGTTCAAAGGTATTAAAATATATGCTATAACGGTTGAGTTTCTGAGCTACTTTAGTGACTTTACTTTAGTCACAGGACAGCATTGACACTGAGTTTCTGCGCTCCTCTCTGCACGCAATCTATGTGATGTGCGAGCTTCTGTCTGAGTGTTTGTTTGTCACAATATATCAGGCATTAGTTCAACATAACACACACCTGATGGTCTAAAATCGCTTTAATGTTTAAACTGGCAGGCCTTAAAACACATACAAATCTTACAAAGCTTTGTGAGGACGCAGGGGAAAGAGCGCGCGTGTTGTCAGAGACGCAACACACGTCTATGGATGGATACAGGAATGGATGGATGGTTATAGAGATGGATGTATGGATAGATGATACAAAGATGGATGGATACAGAGATGGATGGATGGATAGATGATACAAAGATGGATGGATACAGAAATGGATGGATGGATAAAGGGATTCATGGATGGATACAGAGATGGATGGATGGATAAAGGGATTCATGGATGGATACAGAGATGGATGATTTGATGAATGGATACAGGAATGGATGGGTGGACGATGGATGGATGAATGGATACAGAGATGGATGGATAGATGATACAAAGATGGATGGATGGATACAGAGATGGATGGATGGATGGATGGATAGATGATACAAAGATGGATGGATGGATACAGAGATGGATGGATGGATACAGAGATGGATGGATGGATACAGAGATGGATGGATGGATACAGAGATGGATGGATGTATATGGGGATGGATGAATGGATACAGAGATGGATGGATGGATGATGGATACAGAGATGGATGGATGATGGATACAGAGATGGATGGATGGATGGATACATAGATGGATGGATGGATGATGGATACAGAGATGGATGGATGGATACATAGATGGATGGATGGATGATGGATACATAGATGGATGGATGGATGATGGATACAGAGATGGATGGATGGATACAGAGATGGATGGATGGATGATGGATACAGAGATGGATGGATGATGGATACAGAGATGGATGGATGGATACAGAGATGGATGGATGATGGATACAGAGATGGATGGATGATGGATACAGAGATGGATGAATGATGGATACAGAGATGGATGAATGATGGATACATAGATGGATGGATGGATGATGGATACAGAGATAGATGGATGATGGATACATAGATGGATGGATGGATGATGGATACAGAGATGATGGATGATGGATACATAGATGGATGGATGGATACAGAGATGGATGGATGGATGATGGATACAGAGATGGATGAATGATGGATACATAGATGGATGGATGGATGATGGATACAGAGATGATGGATGATGGATACATAGATGGATGGATGGATACAGAGATGGATGGATGATGGATACAGAGATGGATGGATGATGGATACAGAGATGGATGGATGATGGATGATGGATACAGAGATGGATGGATGATGGATACAGAGATGGATGGATGGATGATGGATACAGAGATGGATGGATGATGGAGTGGATGATGGATACAGAGATGGATGGATGGATGATGGATACAGAGATGGATGGATGATGGATACAGAGATGGATGGATGATGGATACAGAGATGGATGGATGATGGATACAGAGATGGATGGATGGATGATGGATACAGAGATGGATGGATGATGGAGTGGATGATGGATACAGAGATGGATGGATGGATGATGGATACAGAGATAGATGGATGGATGATGGATACAGAGATGGATGGATGATGGATACAGAGATGGATGGATGATGGATGATGGATACAGAGATGGATGGATGATGGATACAGAGATGGATGGATGATGGATGATGGATACAGAGATGGATGGATGATGGATACAGAGATGGATGGATGGATGATGGATACAGAGATGGATGGATGATGGAGTGGATGATGGATACAGAGATGGATGGATGGATGATGGATACAGAGATGGATGGATGGATGATGGATACAGAGATAGATGGATGGATGATGGAGTGGATGATGGATACAGAGATGGATGGATGGATGATGGATACAGAGATGGATGGATGGATGATGGATACAGAGATGGATGGATGATGGATACAGAGATGGATGGATGGAGGATGGATACAGAGATAGATGGATGGATGGATGATGGATACAGAGATGGATGGATGATGGATGGATGATGGATACAGAGATGGATGGATGGATGATGGATACAGAGATGGATGGATGATGGATACAGAGATGGATGGATGATGGATACAGAGATGGATGGATGGATGATGGATACAGAGATGGATGGATGGATGATGGATACAGAGATGGATGGATGGATGATGGATGGATGATGGATACAGAGATGGATGGATGATGGATGGATGATGGATACAGAGATGGATGGATGGATGATGGATACAGAGATGGATGGATGGATGATGGATACAGAGATGGATGGATGGATGATGGATACAGAGATGGATGGATGGATGATGGATGGATGGATGATGGATACAGAGATAGGTGAAAGCGATCTGGCTTCGGGGCTTGCGCGCGTCGTCTCTCTCTCTCTGTGTGTGTGTGTGTGTGTGTGTGTGTGTGTGTGTGTGTGTGTCAGCACGTAGGCTAGAAGAACGGCAATTAACTGACCTGTATAAACTGTGTAAAACATGCAGTTACTATAGTGATTCTGGGCATCTATAATCAAAGATAACTGCTCCTGCATCTCTGTCTGTGTGCCTGCAAACTGCACTTGATGTGACTGACGGGCGGAGTCACGTGACTATAAACGAAATAACCGACGAGGGAAAAAAACGTTGGTTAGAGGTTTCGGTTTCGATTATTTTTCGATTAATCGTCCAGCCCTACTCTAAACCATCACAGGCCTTTCATTAAACGCAAATCTGAGAGGTTTATACTGTGCTAAAATAATGTTACAGACCACAGTCTTACACTTACATGCTAGCATTGCCTTCAACTAACAGACAACAAGAAACATAACATGGTGAAACCTAAACTTACATGAGCAAGCACCACTAATTACATACACATATGCATAATGGTCAAAATCTTCATAATCCAGTCAAAGATGCCACGTAAATCGGAGTACGGGGAATTAGTTTGAATCCCTGAACCCAACTATGACGATAGTAGTATGCAAAACAGCACTAACAAGCTGTCCTAAACAATCCTAGTCACACTAAAGGGGATCCAAAGGGGGAAAGTGATGATCAAGTCAAATTAGAAGCTGTTTGTTTGGAGTGAAATGTCAACAGGAAACTCACAGGAGGAGGCAGAGACTGCTGGGAATTCAAGCGAAGCTCTGCCTGTTTCTCAGTACAGCTTGTGTAAGTTCAGGCTGTTTTTGGTCAATGAACTGGAGAAGAGCTCCGGATGACTCAAAGTAGAGGATAAAGCCGTTTAAGAGGCTTTCAAACACTCCAGATTCATCTCTTCTCCATCCAGTCAGAACTCACACTGGGCGTCGTAACCAATCAGAGCATTCCTCCCAGAGTCTGCTGATGTCACTCTGAAGTTGCTAGGCAACAGTCGCACCAAAAAAAGAACCAGGAGCGCCAAATGGATGAGGGAGCAGGATGGCTGTGAATGATGCCCTAATTAACATAACTAATTAAGATGCTCTGGTGGATGTATAATTCAAAGCCTATTGCTCATTACCCTGAGCTGAATGGAAGTGATGCTTCATTTGAGTGGCATTTAACAACCCAAGACCTCCATTAAAGGAGCTCACAACCAGACTGATCTCTCTCTACCGACCAACCTACCTCTCTATCCATCCATCCATCCATTCACCTGACTGTCTGTCTATCTCTGTCTGTTCGTCCGTCCGTCTATCTATGTCCGTCCATCCATCCATCCGTCCGTCTATCTATGTCCGTCCATCCATCCATCCGTCCGTCCGTCCATCCATCCATCCATCCATCCGTCCGTCCGTCCGTCCGTCCGTCCATCTCCGCCCGTTTGTCCGTCCGTCTATCTATCTATGTCCGTCCATCCATCATCCATCCATCCATCCATCTGTCCATCTATCTATCAATCTATCTATCTATCTATCTATCTATCTATCTATCTATCTATCTATCTATCTATCTATCTATCGGTCTGTCTGTCTATCTATCTATCTATCTATCTATCTATCTATCTATCTATCTATCTATCTATCTATCTATCTATCTATCTATCTATCTATCTATCTATCTATCTATCTATCTATCTATCTATCTATCTATCTATCTATCTATCGGTCTGTCTGTCTATCTATCGGTCTGTCTGTCTATCTATGTCCGTCCGGCCATCCGTCTATCTGTCTGTCTAACTATCAGTCTGTCTGTCTGTCTATGTCCGTCCGGCCATCCGTCTATCTAACTATCAGTCTGTCTGTCTGTCTATGTCCGTCCGGCCATCCGTCTATCTGTCTGTCTAACTATCAGTCTGTCTGTCTGTCTATGTCCGTCCATCCGTCTGTCTATCTATGTCTGTTCATCCGTCTATCTATCAGTCTGTCTATGTCTGTCCATCCGTCTATCTGTCTGTCTATCTATCAGTCTGTCTGTCTATGTCTGTCCATCCGTCTATCTGTCTGTCTATCTATGTCCGTCCATCCATCTATCTATCAGTCTGTCTATGTCCGTCCATCCGTCTATCTGTCTGTCTATCTATCAGTCTGTCTGTCTGTCTGTCCATCCGTCTATCTGTCTGTCTATGTCCGTCCATCCATCTATCTATCTATCAGTCCGTCTGTCTATGTTCGTCCATCCGTCTATCTGTCTGTCTATCTATGTCCGTCCATCCGTCTATCTATCAGTCTGTCTGTCTATGTCCGTCCATCCGTCTATCTGTCTGTCTATCTATGTCCGTCCATCCGTCTATCTATCAGTCTGTCTGTCTATGTCCGTCCATCCGTCTATCTGTCTATCTATCAGTCTGTCTGTCTGTCTATGTCCGTCCATCCGTCTATCTGTCTGTCTATCTATCAGTCTGTCTGTCTGTCCATCCGTCTATCTGTCTGTCTATGTCCGTCCATCCATCTATCAGTCTGTCTGTCTGTCTGTCTGTCTATGTCCGTCCATCCGTCTATCTGTCTGTCTATCTATCAGTCTGTCTGTCTATGTCTGTCCATCCGTCTATCTGTCTGTCTATCTATGTCCGTCCATCCGTCTATCTATCAGTCTGTCTGTCTGTCTATGTCCGTCCATCCGTCTATCTGTCTGTCTATCTATCAGTCTGTCTGTCTGTCTATGTCCGTCCATCCATCTATCTGTCTGTCTATCTATCAGTCTGTCTGTCTGTCTATGTCCGTCCATCCGTCTATCTGTCTGTCTATCTATCAGTCTGTCTGTCTGTCTATGTCTGTCCATCCGTCTATCTCTCTGTCTATCTGTCTGTCTATCTCAGTCCGTCCATCGGATTCAGGTCAGAATAATTTGACTGTTTATTTGTTTACTGCACTCTAGCCATTTGGTCTTGTGCCGATCAGGAGAGTCTTTACGGGGCCGACTGTGTCTCTGAATGAAGTGATATGGGAGGCGAGCCAACGGCTAATTTCAGCCGGTATCTCTGCTGGTAATCCGTAAAGCTAGCGAGCACAATCAAACTCGCCAGGCGATGTTCCTTTAGCCAAAGATGGGTGAAAACATGCCCACTATAGCTCTGAGCCGTAAGCTGTGCGCTGATGACGGCAGCCATAGCTCTGGAGACGTTCCTCTGGGGACGGGGATCTGTTTATCCTCTGCGGAGGGGGGATGTCAGACCATCTGACCCACACACATATAAACTATGTGGAAAAACACCCGAGGTCAACAGCATGTTAATCTTTTCCATAAAAAGCCACCTGATGTCTGCTTTGTATTTGAGTGCAGTCTGTTCCTTTAATTCGTAAAGCCTTTGTCTCTTGTTTTGTGCTTCATTCCCTGCAACAGTGTGTGAGAGAGTGTTTAGTAACCTGAGCAGGTGTGGGTATTCCTCATGTGAAACTGATCTCCACAACAACAAAAAAACAGTTACGGTTTGTAACTCTTTCCCACTCAACTAAATGAGTAACTCAGCAGGTTAAACTGAACTAGCGTAGTGTCAGCAGTCGAGCGGTTAATGATTCAGACCACTGTACTATTCACAAAGATGATTCAGAGGATTGTGTAATTGCGCTTGTGGCACGTAACCTGTAACTAGTGATTGACTAGTTTACATGATCAACCCTCTACAATGCGAGTAAATCACTCGCATATGCATTACTCTGGGCGGCTAAATAATGTCTATCATTAGCCATTGGCTTATTTTACTTGTCAGTGTGTGTGTGTGTGTGTTAGAGGCTAAGAATAAGTTTAGCAAAGATATATTTTCACTCGCTGAACACTGACGCAAGTGTTTTTTGCCATTTCAGCCGGAAACAGTTCTCATTTTCCCCTCCAGCGCCAGGTTGTTTAAATAGCAAATGCACTCGTGCTCATCTGTTCGCCCATGGGCATGCTGGTCTGAAAACCAGGTGTGTTCAGGCGCATTGTTGGCGTGTTGCTATTTTGAGGAACTGAAAACGACTGCGCCATTGACCAACAAAAACCTGCTCTAAAGTCAATAGCACTGTATTTTTGGTGATATTTAAAGGGTGTGTTAGTATTATGCGCCTATAGGCGGGTGCACAACGCACGTGCTTATTACACACACAGGGATGCGCAGCAGCACACAAACATGCCAAATATTAAAAATAAAAGATTCCTCTCTGGAGAAGCGTTATCCTTTCCGCTCGCAAATTCCGCCATAGTGCAAGCGCAACTGGCTTTTTAAGGGAATGGGAGATGGTTTATTGCACGTTATGCCCAAAACACACCCATGACTCATTAAGAGACTAGGTACAAACCTTTTGGACCATATGCCTAGCGCACTGACAATTTTTTTCCATCGTTAAACTAGCAAAAGTGGATTCGGACACGCCCTAAGCACTCAGAACGTTAAAATAGGGCCCTGAGAGTTTCGCTCTCCGCCAAGCGATCTGTACCATTTCAATTCAGCTCAATGGTTTTGCAGCGTACTTGTATTTGACATACCGCAGCGTGAAGATGCATAACTCGCCGTCGTTTTGCTTAGAGCGCTGTTTCTCACAGACACGCAAAGAGAGCGAGTGATAGTCTTACATACCACGCAGAATAGACACACTACATGTAAACGATATTCTTTGTTGTATTTTCCTGTCAAAATAACGTGTAGTTCAATAGCCAAATAGTTCATTTGGAATTATACAACTCAGGAAACCTGTACATTCATTTCTACTGCTTCTGTTACACTTTTGCGGGAACCAATCACAGACTATTCGTGGGTTTAACACGATGATGGATAGAGAAGCGATGGGTCGTTGCCCGTTGATCACGCCTCTTGTGGTCTGATTGGTTGAAGGACTATCCAATTGCATACAGAGTCATTTGAATTATGCTTGTTGATCACGCCTCTTGTGCAGTAGAAAATACAGAGCAGACTCCCCAGACCAATGTTCAATCTTAAATTGAGCTTGGTCTGGTGATAGCCAGACAATTGATGATCCTTAGATGACAGCAAAGGTAATTAAAATAAATAGGGAAAAAGAGCAAGCACAATTATCTAATATACGCTGATATATGCAATATTGACCGATACTGATAAATTGAAAAATGGTCTGTAAAATCAGCGAATAACCAACAGAACAGATGTATTGTATAAATAGTGAAGACTAATATATTATATTTGAACTTAATATTGTTTAAAAAGCATCCCAGGATGCACCTCACGACGCTGGTTGAACCAAGACAAAGCAGAGCAAATATAAGAGTGATAAAATAAACAATCGCAACAAATACGATGCTTTCCGACACCATGGGCTTGAGACCCGGTCAATCCACTAACGGTACTAAAGTCTTCTGCTTTGGAAGCCACTAGAAGCCTTATGCAACCTGGCCATGAGCCTGGATTACCAGCCTAACAAATAAGCGTTATGAGTCAGACCGGCCAGACAACTAGCGTCCTCAAGAAACCAATCTCATCAGTTGAAATACTCCACCACAAAATCACTTTCAATTACATTTAAATGATTCACTAATGTACACTAAAGCTTGAATTCTGTTCTCACCAGGTACCAATGCCAGCAAAGGAGGATACAACTATACAAACGACATGACTTAATTATACTAAACACGCACTCACTAAGCATTAGAGTACTTGCCTTGTGTGCAGGAAGATTAATATACAAGCTATTCATACAAAAACGTTTCACGTCAAACCCTCTCCATTCATGATCAAACATTCATTGGTCCACAGAACTGCCATAATATTCCCAGAGACTAGACGATATGTGAAAAGCATGCTCACAGCCGACCTCCCATATGTAAATTACCCTGCGTCTGATTGGCCACAGTGACGGAACATGTAGGTAAAGCAATTTCTGATTGGCTGAGCTGCATGCTGTGCATTTTAACCCCATTTCCCGTGGACTGTAATCCAATAAATCCAGGCCAACCACACCTGCTCTCATCTCTAACAGAGCGAGAAGGCCAGTAAAGAGGATTTGTGCGCATCTCAGTTGGTGTACTGATGCTATTCCGGGTGCGCTCTCACCGGGAGAAAGCTCGGGCGCGTCTCGTGTCGGGTTGCTGCTAACGGCTCTGAATAATTGAGTGAAACGTGGCCCACATCTGCGAGACGAACTCACAATGAAACTTTCTATTATACATCTGTAAGCATCCAAACACACCCAAACTACTGTGATTCATCCGAGAATATAAACGAGAGGCTGAATGGGTTTTCAAAAGGATGGCGAGATGCAATTGCTGTTGCTATGGAGACCTGACATGATGCAAGAGGGTCCGAACGCACTCAAAGGTGATGGTGTGTGTCAGCGTCTAGCCTTCCAGAACAATGGAAAACAACCGTCACGCCACACATATGACGCTCCAAACGTGAGCGCTCGAATCAGGGACCACGCTGAGCTCTACAAACAGGAACCTGGTGCATTTAATCAGATTAAAATCATCATTATAAAAGCCAAATCCTCTGGCAGCGTTAATAACTGCGGTGTAGAGATGTGAGACTGGTGTGTGTGTGTGTGTATCACAGGTGGCTGTAAATGACACAGGGATTACGGCGATCACATGGACACTCCACATAACATCAC
Organism: Gobio gobio; assembly: GCF_949357685.1. Taxonomy (NCBI): domain Eukaryota; kingdom Metazoa; phylum Chordata; class Actinopteri; order Cypriniformes; family Gobionidae; genus Gobio; species Gobio gobio. Next base: position 5,600,739 of record NC_137101.1, on the reverse strand, counting down.
AGTGAGCTTAAACTTTGACCTATGTGAGACTGTCAGGGTCTGCCATCACTTTACTAGATTGACTAGATTTTAGATGAACTTCAAAACTGTATATGATAAATAAATATAAGCATACATATACAAAATTATTATTAATATATGGGGCTTGACATAAACACCTGCCAAATGCGGGTGCATTTCAGAAGTGGCGTGTAATGCAGTCACTCCTACTAGTCACTTTAGCGGGTTGAATTTTATATATATTTTTCAATTGACTGTTTGCAAAGACCCACCCCCTTTAGTTACTGTTGCTATGTCCAACAAGCCGCGCTCTCACACCACACACACATTCCCACGCAGTGAAAAACACATCGCAAAGCAAAGAGGATACTGACTACGCATTTACAGACAGGACAGTGCAGGTTACTTTTAATATAAAACAAAGACTCAACTCAAAAATTTTGTCATTTCTTAAAGAAATGTAAACAATAAATACCATTTTGTGGCTTTTTAATGTGTGGTGACAGGTCGCTTTAGCCACCGACGTTAATCTACAAACCCTCTCGACTGCTTTGTCGGACAAAAATGGCAGATTCAGCGAATGGCGGATTATGATTGGTCAGATCACCTGTCAATCAAACTCCCGGCGAAGGGTGAATTGTAGTCTTTTAAAAAGGCATCTGAAATGATAAAGTCAAAAATATAGATTTTTCAATACTGAAAAATCTGAAACGCTTCCAAGCGTGACACACAAACCCGCCTCCACTCACTCACTCGTTTAATTTGCTCCGGATGAATATTGTTGGTGTTACAGGGCTTGATTTTTGGTGTGGGATTGCACTTATTGCACATAAATTCATGCAGATTTTGTGCTCACACCCAAAGTTTGCGCACATAAAGCCGCCTCTCAGTACTAAATTAAGTTCTTTATCGCTGCTTATCGCACTTAAACAGTCAAATACACACAAAATAATGTCAAAATGCTGGTCTTGGTGAGTATTCACGTAAACACAGTCAGTTCTGTTTTAAGTGAATGTAAACAGTTGAGAAAGAAAACACATGTGTAACAGTGTAAAGGATCCGTGTGTCAGGTCTTAAAGTGACAGCAGCCTAATAAACCTGCTGACAAATTATGAGATAATATTAAAAATATCTATATGGCTGTTTTTCCCCATGGTATGGATGTCCAAATTGTGGCCAGTGAAAATGCGGAGTGGCTAGTAACTTTGGAAAACCACTAGCCACAGTGGCTGGTGAGCAAAAAAGTTAATGTCAAGCCATGCAAATACATACATAATTATTGATATTCAACAGTTATTAAAATAATTAAATCACCGTATTGAACACCTCATGTGGCTTAAGCTTCATTATAGGTGGATTTATTTTAGTCTGCCAGGTCTCAATAACTGGAATTAATAGATTAACATAATATATCAAAGTCTGGTGATTTGAATGTGGTCAATGAAGGAGTGATATAATGCGAGTGTAGCCAGAAAAATTCACTGCAGAAAATTTCTACAATACAGCTGTGATCCGCACTTTATTTAATATTTTTTCACATTATTCACAGGGGAACAATGTGTTTAATTCTCCTATGAATAATGTGAAAAAATATTAAATAAAGTGCCTAAAGGGGGGTGGGGGTGGTCTAATGCTATTTCATGCATTCTGACTTATTTACACAGTTAAAGAGTTGGATTCTCACGTTAAACATGGCCAAAATTTGAGTTGGACATATAACAGTTGGGAGTATTTCTGTGCCAAATACTCTCCTTCAGGATTCAAACAAGTTTCAGAAAGTTTTTTTCGAGTATGGCCTTGTATGGTGTCATAAAGGGCGGAATTCCTTGTATGGGCACTTCTCCCAGATGAGCACACACACACACACACACACACACACATCAACCAGAGCAAGAGCGTCAACAACAAGCTTTGCTCAGGTTATGGGAGCCGTCGGCAGCGCTGGCATGTTGTTTTTAGACCACGAAATCAACAATGTCAAATCAAAAAAGTGTGTTTCTGGTCGTGAGGGAAAGATAACCTTGTTCAGCTTCCCAAATATCCCAGCGTTAAGGAAACCGTGGATGCAGTTTGTTTTCCCGGAGCAACAACTGAGTTCTGCAAGTGTGTGTGTTTGTTCCCTGTCATGGCAGTGAGTGAAACTGCATCAAATGTCTGTGTTTTGTTGGCAATTGGCACATAAGTGCATATAATGTAAACAACACGAATGTATAGTGAATCTTAAGTTATCCAGGGATAATGCGATGATGTATTGTGTGTGTGTGTGTGTGTGTGTGCTTGTGACTCTTTAGTTCCGCCCATTGCACGCCTCCAAGAGTTCGGCTGTTTTCAGAAAGAATCGGTACAGCGTATCTGTCTTTTATAAATATGATAAAACTAAAGACTCTTCAGAGTTATGAAGGATGCAAGATTAAAATGAGACTGGCAGAAACTGTGTGTGTTATGCTCCCTTTAAACAGATTTACGCATATGAGATAGCGAGGTGTAAACGACTGTACATTTCCAAATTGCAATTTTACCATTCCTTGATTGTCCATGAATTTAAGAATTGTGTTGACTAGAAACTAAACAATAAAAGACTGCACATATATGTATACTTGGACACTCTGTGTGTTCTGGTCTGGTTTCATGACACTTCAGCAGCCTCTAGTGGTGAAAACCAACATTAGACACTGACTTAGTAAATGCTTCTGGTCCCATTATGCATGATTTATTGTCCTTTTCACAACCTTTTAGAACCATGTAATAACATCTGTGTACTCGTGACTATTGATTTAACTATGTCCTCTTGCTCAGTGTATATTATAATGTTGTATTGAATATTGTTTACTACTGAACATGTGTATATATCCTATATTTGCTGTGAAGACTGCACCACCTGTGCACTTGTGTTTATGGTGTAAATGACAATAAAGTGATTTGATTTTCTACCCCTCAAAGCAGGGGAACTGTAACCTGTAAACTGAACTGGTCTGGGATCAGATTTCCACGTTCATGCCGATGCGGCCTTTAAAGCGTTTCGACCAAACACACCGCAGAGCCTTCCGCCCATAGAGACTTCTGGGAGAAATCTGAGTGTGGTGTGTGTCCTCTTACCGTGGCTGTAGCTGACGCCCGGGCTGAGGGAGGGGCTTGTGAGCAGGTCTTTACTGGGCGTGTGTAGCCCCGCCTCCTTCCCACGCTGACTCATCCTTCCCGGGGTCAGAAGCGCAGCATCATCAGGCATTAAGGCAGCTGTGAAAATACAACAGGGACAGAAGATGCATTTATAAAACACCTTATCGCTGAATTTCACAACACATTTTTAGGACTGATCTGGTCAAATCTGGCTTTAAAGGGTTAGTTCACCCAAAAATGAAAATTCTGTCATTAATGACTTACCCTCATGTCGTTCGACACCCGTAAGACCACCGTTCGTCTTCAGAACACAAATGAAGATATTTTAGTTGTAATCTGATGTCTCTGAAAGGCCTCCATTGGCACAATGCACTTTACACTCTCAAGACCCTTAAAAGGCACTAAAGACGTCGTTACAAAGTCCATCTCACTACAGTGGTTCTACAATAACTTTATGAAGCGGCGAGAATAGTTTTTGTGCGCAAAAATAACTTAAATAACGACTTATATAGTGAAGCGTTATGAATCAGTGAGTCGATTCAGCAGTTTGAATCGCCAAATTTCAGCAGTTTGACACACGATCCGAATCATGATTCGACTCACTGATTCATAACGCTTCGAAGCTTCATGAGGCCGTGTTTTGAAATCGTCATCACTATATAAGTCGTTATTTAGGGTTTTTTTGCGCACAAAAACTATTCTCGTCGCTTCATAAAGTTATTGTAGAACCACTGTAGTGAGATGGACTTTGTAACGACGTCTTTAGTGCCTTTTAAGGGTCTTGAGAGTGTAAAGTGCATTGTGCCAATGGAGGCCTTTCAGAGCCATCAGATTTCAACTAAAATATCTTCATTTGTGTTCCGAAGACGAACGGAGATCTTACGGGTGTCCAACGACATGAGGGGAAGTAATTAAAGACAGAATTTTCATTTTTGGGTGAACTAACCCTTTAAGGCAAGACTTTACAGGTCATGGTTTTTCATGCACTGGTCAATTTGAGATTCTGAGACTCTGAGATGCACATATTTTTGTACAGCGCTCCCTCTAGTGGCCAATGCACAGAATGAAAACAGGTCAAATCATTACATGGTATTGTGTTGAAACTCTATTATTGATTTTATCACTGCAACAAGATCGCCGTAAATCAGTAATGACTGTGTTCGTGCACGTCTTCAGCTGAGGAAATTAAATGCACATCAAAATCTGCATAAGAATGATCCAATGACGCAGTGTAAAAGGTGTTGGGGGAAATGACACAAGCTTCTAGTGAATATGTGTATAACACACACACACACACACATAGATCGGCCGCCTAATGTGATTAAAAATGCAAAAAAAAAGGAGAAGCTGAACTGACAAAGCTGCGTCATATTTATGCTAATCATTTATTAGAGATGCTTGTTTGAGATGAAATCTGAATATTTTACCATCTTCCCTGAGACTGTGAAACTAATTACTAATGAGCCAATT
>NC_137101.1:5581152-5593652 GCF_949357685.1 Gobio gobio | reverse complement strand
TCAATCCAAAAGCCTCTTTCACTCAATGTTGGACTGAAATGTGGGCAGTGTTGTTACTGTTAACCAAAACTAAAGCTAGTAGAAATAGTTTTTGGTAAATTATATTAAATAAATAATAATAAAAAATAATACACATAAATCAATTAAAATAAATAAAATAAAATAAAATAAAATAAAATAGGGCAGTGTTGTTACTGTTAACTAAAACTAAAGGTAGTAAAAATAGTTTTTGGTAAAAAAAAAAAACAATAAAATAAAAATAAATAAATGATCAAATAAATAAATAAAATAATAAAATACAATTTTAAATTAAATTAAATTAATAAAAAAATGGTAGTGTTGTTATAGTAGTTTTTGGTTTATTTATTTATTTTTAATAAAAAAATGATAAAGATAAATAAATATAAAAAGTAATAAAAATATAAAATTAAAAATAAATAAACAAACAAACAAATAAAATAAATAAATAACTGGATAAATAAGTTTAAGTTAAAGTACTAAAATGACTAAAACTAGAATAATTATTTTGAGTTATCTAAATTAAAGCTACCTAGAAATACTAAAAAACAAAAAATTTGTAAACTTTAAACTAAAATTCAACTGAAAACTGAAAATACAAAACCAAAAGCCAATTCAGAATATTAATATTATATAAGTATATGCAAATAATACTAAAATAACACTGAATAATACTAAAATAACATTGTATGATATATATATATATATATATATATATATATGTATATATATATATATGTATATATGTATATATATATATATATATATATATATATATATATATATATATATATATATATATATATATATATATATATATATATATATATATATATATACATATATACATATATATATACATATATACATATATATATACATATATACATATATATATACATATATATATATATATATATATATATATATATATATATATATATATATATATATATATATATATGTGCGTGTGTGTGTTTGTGTGTGTGTGTTTGTTTGTTTTTGTGACACACATTTGTATAATGACACAGGTATTAAACTGGTATATGTCCTCATATTTAACATAGCTTTAAAAACATACTAAACAAAACTGTAAAAGTGCAAAATGTTTCCTGTGATGGGTAGGTTTAGGCTGTGTGTGTGTGTGTGTGTGTGTGTGTGTGTGTGTGTGTGTGTGTGTGTGTGAGACGGGTAGGTTTAGGGTGTGTGTGTGTGTGTGACGGGTAGGTTTAGGGTGTGTGTGTGTGATGGGTAGGTTTAGGGGTCGTGTGAGTGTGTGTGTGTGTGTGATGGGTAGGTTTAGGGTGTGTGTGTGTGTGTGTGTGTGTGTGAGAGTGTGAGTGTGTGTGTGTGTGAGATGGGTAGGTTTAGGGTGTGTGTGTGTGTGTGTGTGTGTGTGTGTGTGTGTGTGTGTGTGTGTGTGTGTGTGTGTGTGATGGGTAGGTTTAGGGGTCGTGTGTGTGTGTGTGTGTGTGTGTGTGTGTGTGTGTGTGTGTGTGTGATGGGTAGGTTTAGGGTGTGTGTGTGTGTGTGTGTGTGAGTGAGATGGGTAGGTTTAGGGATCGTGTGTGTGTGTGTGTGTGTGTGATGGGTAGGTTTAGGGGTCGTGTGTGTGTGTGTGTGTGTGTGTGAGATGGGTAGGTTTAGGGTGTGTGTGTGTGTGTGTGTGTGTGAGTGTGTGTGTGTGTGTGTGTGTGTGTGTGAGATGGGTAGGTTTAGGGATCGTGTGTGTGTGTGTGATGGGTAGGTTTAGGGATCGTGTGTGTGTGTGTGATGGGTAGGTTTAGGGGTCGTGTGAGTGTGTGTGTGATGGGTAGGTTTAGGGTGTGTGTGTGTGTGTGTGTGTGAGTGTGTGTGTGTGTGTGTGTGTGTGTGTGTGTGTGTGTGAGATGGGTAGGTTTAGGGATCGTGTGTGTGTGTGTGTGATGGGTAGGTTTAGGGTGTGTGTGTGTGTGTGTGTGTGAGTGTGTGTGTGTGATGGGTAGGTTTAGGGGTAGGGGTAGTGTAGGGGGATAGAAGGTACAGTTTGTACAGTATAAAAAACATTTTGCCAATGGGATGTGTGTGTGTGTGTGTGTGATACTGCACTACCAGTACTAGTAGTAGAGTAGTTTCCCATTCTCCAGCTCAGCCAATGAGATCAAACTCAAGCCACTCTAATCAAAACGTGTTTCTGTCATGGATAACGGCATGTTTTCATTGCACAGCCGGGAAAGCATCTGTTGGATAATCCTTAAACAACTCAATGTCTGCTCCGCTTCCTCCTGCAAGAAGCTTCCAGCATCTGTGTTGATGTTACTGCCCATGTTTGCCTATTCTGTTTCCTGTCGCCCTCCCAAAAATTCATTGTGATAAAACTGTGAGATGCAACAGTTTCCTGCTGAAGGCCTCAAACGTTCCCAGATACTGTAGTGATCATCTGAGCCGTTTAACCAAACCACCACGGTTTCCTTTAGGCTATCTTAAGAGTGACGGGAAGTTTCTCCTTAACAAATTGTCTATTTATGGATATTTCTATTTCACAATCTATATATAAATATAACTAGCCACATGCATCAAGCAAAAGCGTATCAATGCCACTGTAGAAATGCACGAAAAATGCAATGCTTCATTTATTCAGTGAGCAAAAGTGTCTGATAATAGGACGGTTTGCAAGATACTGGCAGTATTATTCAGCTGGTCATGTGATGATGGCTCATTACCATGTGAATGAAGCGTTTTTTATTACTGAAGTCTTTCATGACTGAAGTCTTCGTCTCATGTGAGCGTCCGTCATTTTAAACAGATTTTTTTTAAAAGCACAGTTCATTTATTTAGGTGTCAGACTTTTATTACAAATTGCAAAGTGCACCTAAAAATGTACATAGCGGAGCCGAACATAAAACCTTTCTGTGACTTTCCCATTCACATTAGGTTTTGCTTTATTTGTTTTTATGGAAATTAATACTCTCATTTACCAAGGATGCATTACTTACAATGTTTAAAAGTAAATGAATGCTCTTTTGAATTGTTCTTATTTGTATCCTGAGGAAAAATGTATCATGTTTACACTATTATTAATCAGCAGCACAACTGTTTTCATCATTATTATTAACTAAAAATGTTTCTTGAGCAGAAAATCAGCATATTAAAATGATTTCTGAAGGATCATGTGACACTGAAGACTGGAGTAATGATGCTGAATATACAGCTTTGATCACAGGAATAAATTACATTTTACTGTATATATTCACATTGAAAACTTATTTTAACAAGCAAAGATTTTTCACAATTTTACAGTTTTTACTATATATTTATATATATATATATATATATATATATATATATATATATATATATATATATATATATATATATATATATATATATATAGATGCAGCCTTGTTGAGCATTGGAGACATCCTTCAACCACAAACTTTGAAGGATAGGGCCTTATTTTAACGATCTGAGCGCATGGTCTGAAGCACAAAGGAGCCGGTGCACTTAGGCCGTGTCCGAATCCACTTTTGCCAGTTTAACGACGAGAAAAGTGGTCGGCACGCCAGACACAAGGTCTAAAAGGGTTGCATCTAGTCCGATTTTCCCTCTCATGTGGCACAGATCGGATATGACATGTGAACGTGTCAGCAGAAAAAAAAAAAAAAAAAAATCGCATGAATTCCGATATCCTCCGATCTGATTCAGGCCTCACTCATATGTGGTAATAAATCTGATTTGATTCGGCTTCTTCATTTGCGTCTGTAAGCGGTCAAATCGGATATTCCCCAGTAAATGCGAGTCGTATGTCATTGAAAAAGGGACGGAGGCGAATGACGTCAACTCAGGTGGACACAAACTGTGATCACATGACACTAATGGCGCAATGGAAGACGAGAGCAATGTTTTGCTGACCATTAAAGATGAAAGCAAAACATTGAATAATCATTTCGTCTGCATCCATTGCATATCGCAGCGTTTTACTTCCTTTTCCGTGTCAGGACGTCTTGGGCTGTTTCGCAAGTGTATAGTATAAATGCTAAAAGTCGCTTTAAAAAGATGATGTAAGCGGGTCGTCAAAATAAAAGGGATATTTCGAAATTGTGCATCAAGACCTGCAGTGTAAATGCGGCCCAAATGAGTCATGGGTGTGTTTTGGGCGTAACATGCAATAAACCAATCAGAGAGTCTCATCTCCCATTCCCTTTAAAAGCCAGTTGCGCTCGCGCCATGGCGGATTCGCTATTTACATGGCGGGATTTACGAGTGGAAAGACTGAACGCTTCTCCAGAGAGGAATCCTTTTATTTCTAATATTTAAAAATGTTTGTGTGCTGCTGCGCGTCCCTGTGTGTGTGTGCAGAGTGAACGCGTGTTGTGCACCCGCCTATAGGCGCATTTAACTAACACACTCTTTAAATAACACACAAAAATACTGCGACTATTGACTTTTGAGCAGGTTTTTGCTGGTCAGTGGCGCAGTTGTGTTCAGTTCCTCAAAATAGCAACACGCCAACAATGCTCCTGAACACACCTGGCTTTCAGATGGGCACGAGTGCATTTGCTATTTAAACAACGCTGGACTTGAAAATGAGAACTCGGGCTGAAACTAGCAAAAAAACTGTCGCGCCTGACGTCGGTGCATTACAGCTGATGGTCTCAGATTGCAGAACAAAATAAAAAAAATGCTGACGTAATGCCGACGTTCTCAATATGACATATTTAGCTCTCCTGTGGTGCTGGTCTGATGCAAAATTATGGTAATGACACTTGATTCTGTCTGGACAAATGAATCAATGCAATTGCTCATCACCAGCACCACATGGAGTCTGTTTTTCAGCACTAAATGAGAGAGACAAATCAACATAATTCTGCAGAGTGAATTTACATATGGTCAAACAGAGCTGAGCATATGATCAAATTAGGCAACTTATAAAATGAACATTGAAGGCCCAAACATGGTGCAAATGACCTTCCAGCACATCGATCCGATCAACCCTTGCATCAGCATGGTTTTTTCTGAGCATCCTCAAGCGTTGACTTGACTTGATTCAAAGTCACTCGCATAGTGGACATAATGAACGACACACACACACACACACACACACACACACACACACACACACACACACACACACACAACGAGCACATTTACATAGATACTGATACACTGATAACTCCCGAAAATCGCATGTTCTGACCAACTGAGAAAAAAACAAAACATTACAATAAATCACGCTACCAACGGTGATTGAATCTAACGATCGTTATATCACATCAAACTGTGCAAATTATTATTATTATTGTTATACTCAAATTGTTAATGTTAACAACATCCGTATTGCGTGACTGCTTGTTTTTAGTGTGTATTAGCGTTGCTTTTGACTCCGGGTGAATCTCCAGTTGTCACTGATGATTGGCGTTTGGCCCTTTCTGGATTACAATCCACCTTCAAAATGATATGTTTAATTATTCCAGCTGCTGTGTGAAAAGGCTAAAAATGATCCGCCACCTGCAGCATCCTCACATGCGAGCCAAACTCCTTCTTTATGTATACAGACGTGACGTAATGACACAAAGACGAAGCGTGGCAAACTCGAATTTCCCACTGAAAGTTACCAGTTCCACTTATTACAAGCTTACTGTGTGAATCGGGCTAAGGTAAGGAGACAGTTTTAAACACAGTTTTATGTACTTGCTCAAAAATTGATTTTGGATCATTTGTAACCAAAAAAAGTTACAGACTGCAGCTTTAACTAAATTCAGTCAGAGAAGTATTTTGTAATTCAAGGTGCATGATGTGACTAACTAAGGAACAATATTTCACAGATGCACATTTTCTCACTGATTAATCCAAAGGTGCTTTCGACACCCGGGTCAGCAGTCTTGTTTAACGTTTAACCATGTTTCCTGCCCCAGCTGCCAACATTTTTTGAAACCACCTTGATTTACAATCCCGTGAATGACTGTTTAAGCGTCTCCTGCAGTGAATTCAGATGAGTCAAGCGGCCTGCGAAACAAAGACGACAGCTGATGTTTTAAACCCTCAGCGTTCGGGTGTTTTCCAGCAAATCCACAGGGAGATTAATGTGAAACACTCAAGAGCATTCGACGTCCGCTTGCGCGAACACACGTGCATTTCAGCAGCAGTGTGTCACAGTCGACAGGCCGATACGTGACAGCACAGCGTTCCTGCTGGATCAGCACTGTCATGCCTGTAACACCACAAAACAACAAGAATAGGCCACAGAAGAATCCACAGCCAGAGCAGAAGATTTCTGAAACACCTAGAAAGAGTCGTCACACTCATCCGGGGGCGGTATAGCCAGTCCTGAGGGCACAATTAAAGAAAATTTAAGCACTGTGACTCACAAAAGCTTTTAGGAATGTGCAAAACTCCTTTTAGTCATTCAGGCAAACCACAGACTCGATTTTAATAGGTATATGTGGATTTTGCACATCCTTTTTGGTCTGTATAAATAGCTTTTTAAAAGGAATACTACTTGTAACTGGACTCAATCTTAAAAGCAAAATGACTGTGACAGGACGCTTAAAAAACTGCACAAAAATCAGATTTCACTTATGCAATCAAAGCCTATTGGTCTAAAGTTGTGGTCGAATGGAGTCACATATGTGACCCTGGACCACAAAACCAGTCATAAGTCTCACGGGTATATTTGTGGCAATAGCCAACAATACATTGTATGGGTCAAAATTATACATTTTTCTTTTATGCCAAAAATCATTAGGATATTAAGTAAAGATCATGTTCCATGAAGATATTTTGTAAATTTCCTACTGTAAATATATCAAAAATGTATTATTAGTAGTAATTTGCGCTGCTAAGGACTTTATTTTCGACAACTTTAAAGGCGATTTTCTCAATATTTAGACTTTTTGCACCCTCTGATTCCAGATTTTCAAATAGTTGTATCTCGGTACCTATCCTAACAAACCATACATCAATGGAAAGCTTATTTATTCAGTTTTCAAATGACGTATACATCTCAATTTCAAAAAAATGTACCCTTATTTGTGGTCCAGGGTCACACATTTGGTTTGGTCTTGAAGTCATACGATTATCATTACTTCTAGGCCTTCTAGGTAAATGATGGCTTTTTAACTTTTGCTGCTAGGACATTTTTTTTGTCTATCTTTCTGTGTATTCTCCACAGTTTCTGTTGGTCCAACTGTATTATTATTTTGGCTGTTGTGCAAAGAAAAATATAGCAAACTATGTGTAAAATGATGTTTATATGACCAGGCAGGAGACTTTGTTAAACTACGTGCAAGTGGTAATAGATAGAATCCGCCTTTGCTGAAACTTGCCTTTCAACAAATAATGTGGCACAATGGTAATGCATTTCACTTAAAGGCACAATATGTAAGATTGTTGTAATATATCCTAATATAATATATCACTTGCACAGTGTGATAAATTTCATGCAGTTGTGTACTTACATTATCCCAAAAGTTCCCAAGAATTTGTAAATTTGAGAAATTCCTATTTTAAGTTATGACTCGTGCCTATGGCTCGTCATTGTCGCCTATAAATGACGTAATATCTGTGATTTCCGCTTGTAGAAACCATGGCGACACACGTGGACAAATGCGGAAGCACGCGGCTGTTGTGTTGTCCAGTCATCATGGATCACAATTATCCATTGGAGAGTACAGAAAAGCCCTGGGTATATTTCACTTTCCACAAATGCGCGCACAAGCCTTTCAAAGTAGTTCTTTGACCATGAGCGCGGGAAAGACGCGTTTGGCGCGTGCGTACTATCAAGTGGATTTTTGTTTTCAAGCGCACTATTCACTCACGCATGCGCTGTTGTACAGACGCCAAGTGGCAACCTCCCCCAGTTTCTCTTGAAGCCAATACGGAAGTGACTTAAACTGCAATTCATCAACTGGCCACTAGAGACAGACTGCAGAAGGAGCAGAATCTCATTGAGCCTCATGTTAAAATGCCCAACTTTACAGCAGAAAAAAACATGTTTCGAGTCTGGGACAAAGTGTGGTTTTGGTCTATACGGCTAATTTTGTCCTTCATGAAAACTGTGAGGGGGGGTGAATGTTTTTAATAACTCATTCATTTACATTATATAAAGCCTTAAAGTTCTGCATAATTAAGGGCATGGCCACTTTGAGTGACAGGTGGATTGCCGTTTGTCTGCCAAGATGGCAATGGTCGACTTTACGCTTCAAAACTGCTCTTCAGAATCCTATGGGTGACGTCATGGACACTTTTTCAGAGTCTATGACGGACGTGGCCGAATTGTACTTATGCCTTGAGCCAAGCAGGCTTTGTGACAAACGGAGAAATAAAACAAGGATCAATATGAGCGTGCCAGAGACTCCGCTTTTGCATGTTTTTTCAAATATTTATTGTCAAATTTGTGGGTTATGCTGATGAAATTACACATACAGTTATATTGCACTATGTTTGTACTTCAGTAATGCTTTTTATCAAGTCTGTTGACCAAGTCTATGGCACTGAAATTAAATAAAGTATGTGTTGCACAAAAATATTTAGCCATTACTTGCAAATACTGTGGGTTCGTTCAAATTTACTGTTTAAACACGTAAAACTGCGCAGCATTAACAAATGACATAGTGTGATCAAACGTACAGGTAATACAAAAACTAATTCCCATCGTTTCACTCTCCTTCATAGCGTCATCAAGCTTCGCCTTTGTTATTGCTTTGAAAACGCGACCTCTAGCGGCGAAAACTTACAGATTAATATTCATGAGCTGCTGATCTTTAATCATGCTTTTGCTTGATTGCTTATAAATGCATGTCCTGTTCATTAGACAAGTAATAATAAGTAAACAAACTGAGGGATGCACTAGAATTATTGTCTACAGCCATTGACAGCCTGATATAAATGCTGATGATTATGCTGAAAATATTTTGGTGTTATGTTTCGACTTTTTTACAGTCAAAATCTCTCTTATTACATAAGTAAATAAGTGTTTTGGTAACAAGAATGCTAAAAGAAGAGCGAAAATAGTGGGAGACAGAAAACAGAGATGGAGAAAGGAAAGGAAAGTTGGTGTATAGAGTATCAATCTATCACCGGGATGCTTTCGGATGCATCTCATTGGCTGGTAATGGATTGGGATCACTGTGAGGTGTTTTGGTCCTGGGATGGATCCTATTACCTCTCCTGTGGTCACCCTGATCTCCGGTCAGCCTTAATATCCCACTGGCCCATTTCAGATGGTGTGACAGACCATATTTAGCACCAAATCTCCTTTAAATTGTTTTCTGTTTGAGAGAACATTGCGGAGGCAGCAGCGTGGTAATGTCTCTGAAGCACTTTCCATCCACTCCAGGAGTGTGAAAATGTCAATGAAGTCTGGGAAGGCAAACACATCGGATCGGCTAATGCTGTCTGTCAGCTGCTGGGAGAGGAGTCAGCAAACACTTGCTAATGACAGACGTTTAACATCACACACAGCTGACGCAGATGAGGTGGAGGTGACAACCGCAGAAGATGCCAAAAAAAGAGGAATGGAGGATAGTTTTACTGGCAAAGAAACAGAGCGATAAAAACAAACAGATGCCAGCAGAACAAATAGAGACGGAAAATAAACAAATCTAGTTTTGCATTTAAAATGACCCGAGAGTGAGAGCACTCTAGAAACTGTGTTCACATGCTTATGACGAAAAAAAGACACAAACGCTTAAATAAATAAAATAATGAATAATAATATCTAGTAAAGTATAATATATACATACATAATTCTATAACATTTCAGAATTGTATTTAATTTGATCTATCTATATATATATATATATATATATATATATATATATATATATATATATATATATATATATATATATAAATTCTATAAAATTCTGAAACACGACTTAAATAAAGAAACACTTCTAAAAATTATATATAAAAAATATATTGAATTCTCAAATATAAAAAAAACGACATTTATATTTAAATATTTGATTATCGAATGTCATTGTTTTATATGAGAACATATTTTAAAACAGATTTATAAAGATATAATATTATTATAAATATTAAGATTTAATCATTCAGTTTTTGAATATTTAAGAATTCAATGTTTTCTATGATTAATTAATTATTCCAAATAAATTTAAGACATATTTTTAAAAATTTTTTATATATATATATATATATATATATATATATATATATATATATATATATATATATATATATATATATATATATATATATATATATATATATATATATATATATATATATATATATATATATATATATATATATATATATACACTGAACAAAATAATAAACGCCAAAATGTTGTTTTTGCTCCCATTGAGCTGAACTCAAAGTCCTAAGACTTTTTCTATGTACACAAAAGGCCTATTTCTCTCAAATATTGTACACAAATCTGTCTAAATCTGTGTTAGTGAGCACTTCTCCTTTGCCGTGTTAATCCATCCAACCTCACAGGGGTGGCATATCAAGATGCTGATTAGACAGCATGATTATTGCACAGGTGTGCCTTAGGCTGGCCACAATAAAAGGCCACTCTAAGGCCCCGTCCACACGAAGCCAGAGCTTTCCCTATCCAATCTTTTTTTCCCCCTTGTTTCAAGAAATATCTGCGTACACACGAGAGCATAAAAACGGCTCAAAACGATGTAGTATACATGCAAGGCCAGTATGTGGCGCTGTAATTCTGCCACAGAAATACACTAAAAACGGAGAAGAACAGTTGTGGCTAGAAAGGGTACGGCAACAGTCGGAGGTGAGTCAAAATCTCACAATAAAATAACAATAAATCAGGGCTCGACATTAAGCCTGTTCACACGCTTGTCCTTCAGACAAGTAAATCTGTCATTCACTTGTCCGAGTAAAAAATGTGCTTGTCCGGATTTTTTTGTAAATATAATCTATTCTGAAGCAATATTCTCACCAGTGTTCAATCAGCTTTGACATATTTTAATATGCATATTTGTGATTTTTTTACCTTTTTATAAAGGGCATTTTTCCATAATCTTGTTAAATATAGACTATGCTTCAGCTTTCCTTTTATATTCTTAAATTTGATCTATAAATTAAATTAGAATAAGACACTATAGGCTGTTACCAATCAAATTAAATAATTTAGGCTACACTGAACAATTACAACTGCATTAAATAATGTTATGAGATTATTTTTAATATTTTTGAATAAATGTTGGAAAGACGAAACTAAACCACCATTAGGTGGCAGCATGTGACCGTCTTAATGAGCGAGTCATTGAGTCGATTCAGTGAAACGGCTGATTCATTCAAGAATTAGGCAGCCGTTTATAAATAGGTAATTGAATCTTTGATTCAACTGATTCATTCAAATGCTGAATCATTCACTAACACACACTGTTGCTGTGAGACGAGTTACGGTTCTGCTGTGATATTTGTTTAAAACTATTTTCGCTGCTGAAATAGAACAAAAACAGCCCATATTGCATCTAAAATGTAAGTGACTTAATGTTAATTAATTGATTATGGAACTGGCTTAACTGTATCATATGTTATAAATATAAAAACTACAAAATTTTAACTGTGTATGTTAACTGAGCTTCTTTGTATGAGCGGTGCTCATTTGTTTTCGATTTTCTCCTCGAGAGGCTGCGCGAGCCTCAACAGCACAACCTTATTAACGTCAGATCCTTTTATATTATGATCCACTATCGATCTCCACTTACACTAACTGAATGCAGAATCATTAATCAGGGCTCGACATTAACGCTTGTCTGGGACAAGTGGATTTTTTGAAGGGGCAAGTGAAAAATCCTTTTACTTGCCCGACGGACAAGTATCCTGGTTAAAACGTCAAAACAAAAAATAACCAGGGAATCACCAAAGTGCAATAATGATTCTGCATTCAGTTAGTGTATGTGGAGATCGATAGTGGATCATAATATAAAACAAACTGACAAGGTTGTGCTGTTGAGGCTCGTGCAGCCTCTCGAGGAGAAAATTGAAAACAAATGAGTGTACAAGGAACAAGGTACAAGGAGCGTTCTCATACAAAGAAACTAATTTAACATAAACGGTTAAATTGTATAGTTTTTATATTTATAACGTATGATACAGTTAAGCAACATCACACTAACAAGAGTGTTGTTTTCCTGAATACCATCACGACTGAAAATGACACTGATTTCATACGCCAGTTCCATAAACAATTATTTAACATTAAGTCACTTACATTTTAGATGCAATATTGACTGTTTTTGTTCTATTTCAGCAGCGAAAATAGTTCCAAACAAATATCACAGCAGAACCGTAACGCATCTCACAGCAACAGTGTGTGTTACTGAATGATTCAGCGTTTGAATGAATCGGTTGAATCAAAGATTCAATGACCTATTTGTAAACGACCGCCTAATTCTTGAATGAATCAGCCGTTTCACTGAATCGACTCAATGACTCGCTCATTAAGACGGTCACATGCTGCCACCTACTGGTGGTTTAGTTTCGTCTTTCCAACATTTCTT